>NW_027104560.1:971483-1002881 GCF_902728285.1 Clytia hemisphaerica
TGAAATAAATAGGAGACCTTATTTAATGTTAGACTCTAATCCGCAAAGATTTATGATTTATAGATCGTTTTAATCAAAATATGGGGCCTTAAGTTTCTCAAATCGAGAGGTAAATCACTCAATCAGAAAAAAAAGTGTGACGATATAAAGAAGTATTAGAAATAGGTAAACTTGAAATTGTTGTAATTATGAACAAATAGTCAATCGCATTATAAATAGAATGATATACAACATGAACAATAACTTGTTTTAAGAGTCGGTAAACATTCTCGAGTTACTATTTTCTGTGAGGGGGGGGGTTGGGTTATGAGAAACCTGAAACCTCGTCCCTTTGTACACCTTTAGAATTCACGAAAGAATTGGAGGAAAATAGAACAATTAGTAAAAGATTTGGGGCCATTTTCTAATTTCCCTGGGGAGTAAGGTTTCAGTTTTTCGAATAAAGTGAGAGTCATAATTCGGCCCCTCTCCCTTCCACTAGACAGGAAAAAGTAAGAGGAAAAAGTTCAAGCCGACATTTTTTGCTTCAGTAAGGTAGCAAATTGTACAAGTGCAGGTGAAAAATGGTCCTTTTTGATGGTTAACAAATTGATTGAAATGCGTCCTATGCTTGATCTTTCTTCCTCAGTTGAGTGCTGATTCATTCGTTCACTCAATCGTGATATGAGAACACCTAAGCTGTAGATGTCGGAGTTAGGTGACGGTGGTTTATTGCCAAGTAAGACTTCCGTGGGTAAATGTTTGGTTCGAGCAAAGTTTGACTGGAAGTGCGCAGTCAATGGTTCAGAGCCACGGACATGGCATGCAAAAGTAAAATCTGTGATGACAACAGGAAATCGGCAAGGAAACATGAAATCCATACTGATAACATCTTCAATTAAATTATTGAGAAGGATTCCCTTTTCATGTAGAAATTGAAAAGTTGGAAGTAGCTGTTGAAAAATCCACAATATAATCTTATATGAAAGTTTACATGGGTACTGGTCCAACATTGATGTCATCCCGAATCCCTTGAAAACAGCAGTTGGCTTTCCACCAAGTTCGGTAATACCTACGGGTACTATAAAGTTCGGATGAGGACCTAAATATTTCAAAACCTTTAGCTCGTGACAAAGTATTAGATGGTCACTCTTGTCAGGAGAGTGACTAAACAACTGCTTCAAACAAAAGGAGTTATCACTTGTTCTTGAGTATAAAAATTCTCCTCTTGTCAAACTTGATGTAATGAATAAGCCCTTTGAGTCAATTACTTCAACGTCTAGATATATAATTTCGTCCACAAACGTTCCTATTATACCGTTACACAAACTAGAGTTACATAGCTTAGCAGTGTGCGGTGAAAAGATTGAATTGAGTTTTAGCTGGTTTAACTCTTTCGCAATAGCCATCGCAATCACATCTATCATGTTCCTCCCAATATCATCTATCTGATCGTTAACGATTTCATCCTAAAAAAAAAGAAAAAATTTTCTCAAGGTTAATTTCTATCGCCTTCATTCATTCCTTCAATTCACAGTTTTCCTTCCCCACTTATGATTTTTCGGAAAAATTTCTATCCAGATCATCTTTTCCCCCTGCTTAGGAATTTTCGAAAAATCGAAAGTTTCTTCAAATTCTTCTGTAATAGTAAGCCATTCAGTAAGTTTAACAGGCAGGCAACAGTCCCCTATTAGCATCAGCAATTTTAAAATGAAATTGATCATACCTGGGATGGTTCTCCAACATGTAACTCTTTATATTTTATTTCAATCTTGTCGAAAAGTTCAATCTTGACTTCATCATAGCTTCCCGTCTTAAGTAGCAAAGGGATTTGATTCTAAAAGATTTTTAAAAACATCAAGCCTTAAATGTCTGTGAACTGCAATGAACTGTAAAATATTGGCTTTTTTTATGTATCCTATTATGTAGGTTTCAAGGTTAAAAAGACTTGAAATTTCAGTCTGCAGCCTTGATAAGAACCATGTTTAATTTTAAAACGGCTTAAGTCCATCAATGTTTTACAATTTAGGGTCTAAGTAGATCCTTTTTTACAAAAGGGCCCAAGTCCACTAAAATGAGATTTTAAATTTCAAAAAGGCATAAATCCAGTCCATTATATCTTTAATGTCTTGATTGAGTTTATGTTCATCTTATGAAGATGCCCTAAATTTAGGAGTAAAATTTTGAAACGTTATATGACTAGGTTTAATCCTAAATAGGTGAAAATTAAACTTCCAACAAGTTGTAGGTATGGCTTACAGAAGACATTTACTTTAAGGCTTGGCAATCTAAATTGGCTTCAAAATCAAGAAAAAATCTTTAATTGCATTCTTATTAAATTCGCAAAAAAAGGACTTAGGCTCCTTTAAAATCAATGCTCTTAGGACTTAGGTCCCTTTAAAAACAAGGTAGCGGAATCACAAATCATTTGGTGAAAAAAAAAACAATACAAAATCATAATCAGTAATAAATCATTAATCAGTATTACTAACCTCTAAAGACTTTACCAGTCTCCTTTTAGTTCTCCGAAGGTTGCTCTTGCTATTCTTGCCAACACCAGCTTTAACCAAGTTTAAAATTTCACCAATTAAATCTTCTGAACTCATACTTTTATTTCATGTTGTTATTATCTAGAAATGCAAATATGAAATAATTTAATCTTATACGAATTATTCATAGACGACAAGATTTTTCAAAACTATGAATTTTGGGAAAGTTGTTCAAACTGTTAAGCGGAAAAATGCCCCTGATACACCCCTCCTACGAGTAACTGCAACAAAAAAAGATTGAAATAGGGTAAGAAGAAATAACGGTTGTAATCAATAATAATTTTTAAACCTGATTATAAACTAAATTAAAGTGATTTAGACGATAATGGAACCACAAAAATTAACTGGTCCACTCTGCTTGGATTTTCGTTGGGCATTTCGTTTGAAATGCTGAAAGGATTCGATGCAAGCATATTTTCGATCAAAAAAGCTAAGTGGAACAAAAGATTTTGTTGCTGTGAAGCGTTCAAAATCTTTATGCCATATCTGCATATACTCTCCAAATTCAAACTGATAAGGGTGTTTTCTGAGCCATTCACATTCAGCAACATAAATTGGTTTACTTCTGCCATCACTCAATACAATTTCAATTTTGTAGAATGAGGAAATGACCGATGGGTGAGGTTGATCACTAAGCTCACCTTTATCATTGATAAACCTAGCCATGACAAACCGATCCTTATTTTGTCCTCTACAGTAGGATGTACTAGCATATATATCATCCGCAAAATTGACTCGTTTGAAGGTGGTTCCAATCCTCTTGACTTTCTTAACATTAGATGGTTCCAAAACTTTACAGAGCTGAAGTATAGCATCCACTTGATCATCTTTAAAAGCAACTTGCTTTGTAACTGAAAGAACATTAGTGAAGGTATTACAGTCGTAGGACAAGGTCTGGCTTTTTCGTAATTTCAAGAGATCGGTTCTGTTTTCGTTATCAGTACTTGCAAAGTTTTCAGAGAATGATTTGAAGATTGAATGGTCCATGGTGTTGATTTGTGACTCCTTTACAAACTGTCTCATTATTGTAATACCGATGTCCCTGTTGTTAGTATGATAAGAGCCAAGTACTCCGTTAAAACGCTCGAAGGAAAAACACCAGAATCCGTAGACTGGCCCAAATTCTTCCACACATTTCTTTAAATGCATATGTAGGTGCATGTTAGGAGTGCACTTATCAGTTCCGTAATAAGATTCAAAACCTTTACAAAAATTTTCCAAAGATTCATGAGCTGATTGAATTTCATTATCTCTTATGCTCCGTCTACAAAGGATAAAACATGCCTTGACAAATAAGAGCCAATTGGTGTATTGTTCATCAGGCAAAAATTCTTTCATGGAAAATGGTGAGTAGTAAAGTATAAAATTCTTCCACTCCTCTGCTTTCATTGTTTTGAAGTGTTTCAAAACATTGCTGGTTACTCTACCATGATCATATGGAATTTTAACTTTGTTTTGGAGCTTTGCAAATTTCGTAATGTCTTTTTTAACATCCAAATACCCTTTTTCAATCCACACTTTAAACATATGCTTTCCGGTTCCAAGAAGGAGATTGTGCATGGGGTCTATCACATGCATTTGAATTGGATCATAATAACTTAGTCGAAAAAGTTCAGAATACCTAACACCATGTGTTTTCTCCAATTTAGCACGTTCAGTTTTAGTTTTAGCAGAATTTATCATTTCACCACGAAGTTTGTGGGCTAGTCCCATACGTTCCCGGACAAAATCAAAACCAGAATAATCTGCCTTATCACCGAATGAGGTACGTGGGAATTCCTTCCAACACTTACTGCATCCTTAAAATATAAGAAGAAAAATACCTTAAAGGAGAACTAATATCAAAAAATTCTAGACTAGGTTCTAGATGTGTCAAGAGTCAAAAACGTCAAAAATCAATAAAACATCAGAAATAAAAAATGAAAACACAACTAGGACAATCCATCACCTAACTGACTTTTTGCTTTTGGCACTTTTTGCTGAGTTCATATTTTTGCTGGACCCATGTTGGCCCTTTATGCATAAGCAAGACATTTGCGACTAGGGAATCATTTACTATTTTACTCAAATAATATTATGAACTCATAGAGGATCATTTCACGGGAAATAATTTTTACGGTGTGCCTATTTGAGATTTTTTTGCCAAAACAAATTTTGCAGATTTTCAAATTTTGAGAGAGTTTTGGCCATTGTGTGGATTACAATCATAACCTTAATTTTTTATCATTTAAAAAATTCTGCTGGAACTTATTTTAGCGGTTTAGGGCCAAATGCGCAAAGACACAAAATTTAGTTTCCGCAAAAGTTAGCTCCCTAAACCCTTAAGGTAAATTATCTGCATCTGTTAAAATGCAATCAACAGAAACCTAATTTTCAGGTAGGTTGTGTAGATTGCATTTTAATACCTTTATTTGCCGCAAATCCTAAAAATCCACCACACTTTCGGGTTGCTGGTATGTCACTGGATAAACAGATAAGAGCAAACTTATACAATGACTTTCCAAAATATCCACCATCGTTCAAATAAAATCCACGCCAAAGTTTTTCCAACTCATCTACGATGGGCTTCAAATATGTATTAATGTTTAGTTTTGGTTCTTTTGGGCCAGGAATAATACCACATACAATGATATTTTCCAATTTGAACCTGACATCTCTCGGCAGATTCGTGATGGCCATGTAGATAACACCGAGAGAATATTCTGTATTCTTAAATGGTTGAAACCAATCTACATTGAGTACAGCCCCAAGATTCCGAATATCATTGAAGAAAAGCTCTCCGTTATTTGATTTGAAAGTTTTGTATAGCTCACCATCACAAATATCAGTCATGATGGTAGATTCCGATTCTCTCTTTCGTAGCAATTGTTCTTTGAATCCAGGTCTATTGAGTAGACTTTTAAGGGAGTCTTTTATGCTTCTTTGACAATATAGCTTCCGTGGATTGAGGAGGAATTTCCCGTCACTTGACAGAACTTTATTCAAGAGTCTTGCACCACATCTCTTTCTACCACTTGCAAATGTATGATTGGGAAAAGGGACATACGAGCACTTTTGAGAAACTCTTCTTCCATTCTGAAGTACCTTAAAGGAATCCTCATAGCGATACAAAGTGTGGCATTTAGTACATACTACCCATTTTGAAAAGAGGTCGTCGATTGATGAGAGACCAGCAATTTTCTTTGCAGAGTAGAGTGTTTTGGGGAACAGGTCAAGACAAGATTGAAGATTATCCAGTGAAAGGAAAGTCACAAGCAAATAGATGAAAAATCGAAACAATCCAAGCAAAAGAACGACGTTGTGGTCTGACATCAATGTCATTGTTTGAAAAAGGAAGATTGTTCTTATAATGATACTGATTACTCTATTAGATTCGTTTCCTTCTGGACCTTCTTGTTCTGCTTCATTAGATTCAAATTCAGCCAATCTTTCTGAAAATTCCTAAAAAATAAACAAAATAACATAGGCCAATCATTTATGTAAGCAATGATTGTGCATTGAGTGACCATGGCTCCTGCTGGGGTTCTAGGTCCCCACACCAAATTTAGGTCCCCCTCAAGATGTACGTCCTCCCACCTTCAGATATTTCAGGTCCTAGTTCATTGAATGATTATTTTCAAATTACAGAGCCCACAAAGAGAATTAAATATTACCAGAACTCTCGTTTTATGACAAGCATTTTGATAGTACTACTTTGCAAAAGAAATATTATAAGTGGTCTGTTGAAGGCGCTGCAGGCAAAAAATGAATTGGTTTAAAAATTTAAGAATCAAGATCAAAGGTACTATACAAAGAAAAAGTTTAGTTCCCTGAACTTTTGTATTAAACCTTAGACATAACCCCTTTACCGTGGCTGATATGGGCAACCCTACCCCTTATCTTAGATAGGCGGCCGCCCAAGTCAAGATAGGCGGCCGCCTGAGTTAAGATAGGCGGCCGCCCAACTTCTTAGGCGGCCACCTATCTTTGATGGGCGGCCGCCTATCTTAACTTGGGCGGCCGCCTAACTTAATTTGGGCGGCCGCCTATCTCAACATAGGCGGCCGCCTATCTTACCGATTTTACCGACTGATCTGGTCTGTATTTTTAACATCGTTTCATAGGCGGCCGCCTAAGTTAAGATAGGCGGCCGCCTACAATAAACGGATTTTAAAAATGGTAGACTCCCACAGTGCAGTTTCACTTTCACTTTCATTTTTCAGTCATTCACTGCTTCTTTTTATATGGTTATATCCATTATATATATATGCCATACTTGACGAGACGATGGAGACTGTGGTACAAGAAAGATTTGCACAGACTATATCAACTGTTGATCTAGTAAAATATTATTCCAGTTTAAAAACTCTCACAAACGATGAAATTTGTAAACTAATCAATGTTCACCATCAAAAAAATTTAACACCAAGACAGTTGAAATACATACGTCAACAAAATGGAATTCGGAGGTATAACTATATATCAATGGAAGATTTGAGAAGTATCATCTTGAACGAGTTGCAAACGTCAAATTCCCGTGTTGGATATCGCCAAATGACTGAGTTCATTAATTTGAAATACAATGTGTTAGTTGCAAAGGAAAAAGTCCGCCGCTTACTGAGGATTTTGGATCCCGAAGGAGTCCAAGAAAGATCCAGAAATGTGATTAGGAGAAGAATGTACCAAACTATAGGACCAAACGATATTTGGCATGTGGACGGAAATGATAAATTGAAAAAGTGGGGATTTTGTATTCATGGAGCAGTGGATGGGTTCAGCAGGAAGTTGCTATGGTTGAAAGTATCAACAACAAACAATGATCCTCTTGTTATTGCCAATTTTTATCTGGACTTTGTTAACAATAAAAAGATTACGCCAAAAGTTGTTCGGTTTGATAGAGGAACTGAAAACATATACATTCAAGACTTACAAGTATTTTTCACAAATGATATTAATAGTTTTTTGTATGCAACCTCAACTCGAAATCAACGAATCGAAGCTTTTTGGTCGCGATTAAAGAAATATCGACTTTGTTGGTGGATAGCTTTTTTTGAGGAAATGGAAAAAGAAAGGCTTTACAAATCATTCTTGGAAACTCATGCTGAAACATTATTGTTTGTTTTTATTCCAATAATACAGAGTGAATTAAATGAATTTGGACGTGTTTGGAATTCGAGAAATGTTCGACAATCTGCTGCAGCACCAGGTGGTAAACCAGACATTTTGTATGTAATGCCTCAGGGGATTGGCTTTGAAAACCAAGGATTTGTACCTTCAGACGACGATATTACCGTTGCAAGAGATGTGATTGGAATAGACCACTGTCCGGTTTCAAAAAATAAAGATCTTCATGACTTACTTGAGTGTTATTGCCAAATAGGAAATATACTCCGACCATCTGATGCGTTTTCAGGTTTAGATATTTATATTACATTATTAGAGCACCTTGGAAATAATGGTTTTACTATTTGAATTCTCATTCAGTCATTAAATTTGTTTAAAAGAAAAGGATTGTTTAGGGTCCTATCAAAAACATTTTTTTGTTTATAATTATTTCATTATTCAATATATTCATGTCAAGAAGAAAGTATGCCAATCATGTTCAAAACACATTCACTGACAAGTACTAGTGGGAGGATACCAGGATAACTTCAAATTTTGAAGTTTATAACTTTTGATAGAGAAATATTCTTTAGGCAACTTTTTACTTTTTTTGACTCTGCACAAAATTTCCTATAAGTTGGTCAGAGTTGGTATGCACAATTTACCCTTGGAAAGCAAAACTAATTTCAGTAATCACCTTGTCGTATCTTTTTTTCGTTTCCACTATTTTAAGTCATTTCTCACTTTCTCACGTATATAAGCTGATGGGTATGTGCTATCTGATTTCCAAGATTTGTCTGTTTAATCTGACTGTTTAGACAAAGTTAAAAATTTAACATGACTGGCCAGGCACTACTTAGTCTGGACCCATACTAATTTGTACTCCATTTCACAAAGCTCACATGAGATAAAAATTAGTATGGTAGAATTGGAGATTTTGAATTTGCCACCAGAAAAAAAACGTTTGAAAACTGGCCAATCAGAATTTTGTTGCATAATTTTTTCGGGAGAACAATAGACATAATTGGCCAATCAGAAGCGTTTCTACAATACTATCGAGTTCAGAAAAAATCGTGAGTAGACAGGGCCCAGACGGGGCACTACTTTATAAAGATTATATATATTACTAATATTCGAGCCATTATATTTTAAGACCTCCATACATTTAATTCAAGTCTAATCAAGTTAAAATTTCATCCTTTACATTCTAACCAATCTTACACTCCTAGCTTTCCTAGTTTGTAAGACATTTTCACTCAATTCGTGCAGATTTACTCTCATTTAAGGTTTTAAAATTTTATTTTTTTTATTAGCATATTGCTAGCTTTTAGTTTAAATTTTTAATTCCTAAGCTAACCCTGGTAATCACAGGATTTACTGGGTTTATCCCTATTTCTATTACCAGGGAATTCAACTCCCAATTTTGCAGAGTTTCTCTTCCGAATTCACCATATCTTAAGAGCTAGAATTACCTTACCACAACTTATCTACAATACTTCCATGTTTTTACTTTTTAGTCTGTAGGGCCACATCAGTGTTTTTCACACTGCACCAATATATATAGAATTGTATATATCATGTATAATTTTTTATAATAGTACCCGACCTGTTAATAGTAATAAGTTTTGGAGGAGTTTAAAATTTGATCTAATTGATTTTAAATCTCATTTTTACACATTTTACCCTCCTCATGAACTGATATTTGTACCCTTAGTATATTGTCTATGTACTTCTCAGGACTTCAAAGTTTCAATTTTGCCATATTCTCAGGAGCTTAGTCAACAGGTCAACATATGTAAAAGGTGTGAAAATATACTCAAAATCTCTTAGAAGAGGCATTGCTCAGCAGAATACTTCGCAGAATATGTTCAAAAATGAAGTTAGTTTTAATTTTTTTTAGCTAAAACGTTGTTCAAAAAAGTTCATAATAGCGAGGAGCTATTTATGACCTTAGACGCGTATGAGTCGACCTGTACATAATTCGTCTAAGCAAAACTTATAAACAAAAATCTATGAACAGGCTGACTACTAGCATACTAGCAGACCCTGCTACTTCTTTTTTATGATTCTGATGATAAAGTAGCATGGTCTTACCAGTCAGTTTGAATTTCGGCAGTTGAGAAAAAGAACCAATCAAATTTCGCAAATTTTTTATCTACATTTCCTTTTTCGTATTTATTAAAACAAAATTTCGACAGTTTTCTTCGCCGAGGAATGTAGTAAAAAAGTCCAGCGACGAAGATCAATTTTAGCCGAGGATGCCATTTCGGCATCTTTGCTGCAACTCAGCCACTATATCAAAAGTAAAAAAAGTGGCTGATTTTTTTTAGCTAGAGTTAGCTAGTGCTAGCTAACTACTTATACGCGTCTAAGGTCATAAATAGCTCCTTGCCTAACCTCGCTAATAGCATTACGCATGTCGTATATGTGCAGAATTTCATGTTTTTTTCACCATCTGAAGTGTGTTTATGATATTTCAACTTAACAAACTCCCGGGGGGGGGTACTCACCTTATGGTCCGACGGGGGTGTGCCGCTGAGTTTTGAAAAATGGACCCTGAGTGGGATAAATTTTGGCATTTTTTTCCCAAAAATCGTGAAAAAAGGTACCCTGAATGGGATTCAAGTTCCAAAATTTTCTAAAAAAACCACAAATTTCGATCAAAATTTCCATATTTTGGCCAAAATTTCCATATTTTTCTCAAATTTTCAAAAAGGGACCCTAGGGATTTTAGATTTTCGTGTTTTTGCGACCCTACCAGTAGTCTCGATTTCCAGACCATTATTTAACCATATGATAAGTAGCGTTAAAGGTGCACAATGATATCGAATAAAAAAGCCGCACGGAACATTAAAGAATAGTAATTTTTCCTCTTTCTCGAGAGCATCTCTCTTTTTTTCAGTTCAAAGTTTTTTATGAGTCCAATTTTTGTATAAATTATTAAATTAGTAGTCTAGCTCTAGACTACCCTACCAGGGACTCTCGAAAGCCAAAAAAGGGTACCCTGACCAGCGGCACATCCCCTTACCCTTTTTTGCCTAAGTACAATTTTTGTTCGAATTATAGATAGAGATTCGAATAGTAGAAAGTCTCTGTAGTTAGAAAGTCTCTTGACGGTGACTTTTATTTTGTTCGAATAGTAGAGATTCGAATTAGAGCGAGTCAACTGTAATTAATATTTCTCTAGTTTCTCTAATTATATTACGTGTAGTCACAAGCCATGGGCATTGAAACTAGATACAAGACGACTGGAAGTCGAAAATTTCGCCGAGATATAGCTGATAATTGTTTGATAAATTTAGAAATTGCTAAATCTGAGGAGGGAATTGGTATCGAAAATTGCACTATAAGGAGCTGAATTTTTAGCCGTCGTTTTGAATTCGAGTACCCCTCCCCCCCCCCACCAAATACACCCCCTTCTCACAGACCCGGAAGGATTTTTTCAGCCAGTGGGGATATAAATAACGAACTGAAACTCGATGGGGATTGATATTCCCATATTTTTTATGACTGGGGATTTCAATTCTTTTGTTTTCAAGTCAGAAAATTTGGTGGGGATGGGAAAAAAAGCATCATATTTTGTAGTGAGGATTGGTTTATCTGATTATTTTCAGTGGGGACAAAAATTGGAGGATAATTTTCCACCGGGGACGATATTTCGGCCAAATTTTCCAGTGGGAAGGGGTCCCACCGGGGCTGTGAGAAGGGGATGTCCAAATAGAAAGTTATTAAAGCTTTAATTAACCCATGATTTTAAATTCAGCTGAATTTAATTTTCAATATCATTTATCTAATCAGAAAAAATGGTTTTCTTTATTTTAATTATAAAAAATGCAGTGTTCACGAAAAATTCTCATAATAATAGCAATCTTGAGATCATAAGAACCTTGGTTTGCAATTTTTATTCTGGTCTGCAGTTTTTAAAGGTACCCCAATTTTTAAACTGACCCCATAAAACATTGAGTTGAAATTGTTTATATTGTTTTCTTCTACATTCACCTCGATTGTGATACAAAAAAAGTAATAAGTCTTGGAGTAATAATTGATGAGTCTCTAAACTGGAATAAACATATATCAAGCATCGAAAATAAAATCTCTAAAAATATAGGTATCTTATATAAAGCTAAACAGGTACTAGACATAGATTCCTTAAAAAAACTATACTTTGCTTTCATTCATAGCTACCTTAACTATTGCAACATAATATGGGGTAGTACTTTTAAAACTAGTCTTAAAAAACTCTATAGTAAACAAAAACATGCATTGCGCATTATGTTTGGTGTAAACAAATTTGCTCCGATTAGTCATCGTTTCAAAGAATTGGGCGCACTTAATATTTATCAATTAAATATCTTGCAACAATTTCTTTTATGGGTAGTGTCAAAACCAAGACTTGCCCAAAAGCGTTTTTAACCCAATTCCCGACAATATCACACAAATATCAAACTAGATATTCAAAGAATGCTTTTAAAATACAGGACGCGAAATAGCCGTAAAAAGGTTTGCAATCAAATACCGGGGTCCATTCATGTGGAATAATGTTCTTAGCAAAGAACTCAAAAAATCCTGCACAGAAAAATCTAAATTATGTTTCAATAAATCAACTAAAAAATATATAATGAATCTTGACATTGAGAAATATTTTTAATACTATCGTAAAAACTCGAAATGTCTCTTTGTTAATAGTTTTATCTTCTACTTCTTTCTCTCTTTATTATTATATAAACTATATTACATTTATACTTTTTTTCACTACTTAGTCTGTAAATAAACAAACTTCGCTTCAAGGGGTTAGGTGAAAAGACAGTAATGTCTTCTTATTACTCCTGCGATTTTTTTTAGTTTAGGAAAGATTTTTACTTTATCATCAATATTAAGCAAAATTGCGTTGTACTATTTTTAGATCTTTTTATCATTGCAAATACTATGCTACAAAAAAAAAAAAAAAAAAAAAAATACTTTAATCGTAGAAATTTTAGCGAGACTAATTTTAGCGTTTTAGCAAGTTTTCCCTATTTTCGCTAAAATTTCTCGGGTGAAACAAGGCATGTCCCAAATATATTTTGCGTGACGCGCACCGCTTCCAATTATTCCTTAACGTGCATATATAGCTCAAAAGAATCATATCAACGAGCAGATTTCCAAAAGTGCTGGGTCAAAAATTTGCATCAAGCCAATCTCAAGATATCGGTCAAAAATTGATTTTGACGTTATAAAATACATCGAAAAAACACGTCATAAGTAAGATTCAAATTACGTCATTATACGCGACTATTATTGAAAAACAGCGATAACTTCAATTTTATTAATGCAATCAACGGGAAATTTTGACTGGAGTTGTAAATTAATGATTCTGAAATATTTGTTCAAAATTTTCAGAAAATTTGAATGACGTCATTTGTTGTCGGGAAAAATTAAAATACGTCAAAAAATGCTGACGTCGTCATGAATTTTCAAATTTTTTTTCACAGAATATTTTAAAATCGTTAATTTACATCTCCAGTCAAAATTTTGCTTTGATCGTAGTAAGTTCATCGGAATTATCGCCTTTTTTCAATAATGACGTCATTTAAATTGTCTTTTTGACGTGTTTTTTCGATGTATTTTATAACGTTAAAATCAGTTTTTGGCCGATATCTTGAGATTGGCTTGATGTAAATTTTTGACCCAGCACTTTTCGAAATCCTCTCGTTGATACGATTCTTTTGTGCTATATATGAAAATTAATGAATAATGGGAAGCAATGCGCGTCACGCAAAATGTATTTGGGGCATGCCTTGTTTCACCTGAGTAATCTCGCTAAAACACGCCGAATCGACAGACCGCTAAAAATTTTCAAAAACACAATTCGCTAATATAAATCCAGTTTTTTTCTTCTTTTTTTTGCGATTTTTGCGAAAACTAATAAAGATATTTATTTTTATCGGTCCCTAGAGTTCTGTAAGAAAATGCAGGCTTAAAAACACTCGCTTATCTCGAACCTCCATTATATCTCGAAATTTCACCAAAATACATCTCGAAAAGTTTTTTGGAAATAGCGATTCGCTAAAATTAATCCACGCGAAATTTTCTCAGACAAGTATTCGCTAAAATTTATCCAGGCGAAATTTTTTGAAATCGTGATTCGCTAAAATAAATCCAAAAAAAATCAAGATTTTCCTGACTCGCTAATATACGCTAAAATTAGTCTCGCTAAAATTTCTACGATTAAAGTACAATTTTTGACTCTACACTCTGTTTTTAACTTGATTGCACCATCAAAAATTACCTACATAATTCAACATGTAGTTTACAGCATCATAAAAAATCATTTTCTGCTAAATTTACCTTGATCGTGATACAAAAACATGTCTAAATATCTGACTTACTATACAGTTAGAGCAACTCCAATAAAATGGCATTTTAAATTTTATTTAGCACATCCTCGCTTCATGAAGGAGAAACTATTAATCGCGTGGGTCATGTATGTACGGGGTCACACGTTCGGTCCAGCTTTATACGGCATGGCTCAAATTTTTTTTGCGCTTTACAATATATGCTGCAGGCGTACGTGTGTTCAAGACCAATTGTTTTACCATGTTCGAGGCAGATTGAAGAGTTTTATTTTGAAGCCTGAACCATGGTGATACAAACCAGCAGGCCTGAAAATGATTGATACCACCACACCGTCAGTTGAGTCTAAATAATGAAAATATATCGCATCAAGACAAAAACATCAAAACAGTGCAATGACAATCGAAATAATTATTTATTGCCATGGTTTAAATTGGAGAAACTAGATAAGGTTCAACAAAAATTATCGTTATACGCCTTGTTTTCAAAAAGACTTTCCCAAAAAAGCGGCGCCTTACTTGCCCAGCTTTCAGACACAAATGAAACAAAATTGAAAGAAGCGTGGTCCCGAGAAGAGACAGCCATATTCGTCAAATATCTCTGTACCCTTGAGTGTTCTATCTTTATAAGAAAAAAGAGCAGGAAAATTTTTCATACCGTAATTCTGCTCAGCCCTTGCTAAGATTTTAACCGTTTTCATAATTATAAATTTCACATTAGATAATCAAGAGCTTTCTTGTAAATGAAATTCATTTTTTATCAGCATGTGCCCTGAATTTGACTACTGGCTTTTTGTGATTTCTCTTGAAAAACTTCGCATGTAAATATTTTGACAAGTTTATTTCCAATTGGTATGAATTTTTTTCCACATCTAGGCACAACAATCTCTATCGGAAAATATTAGTGAGAAAGTGAGGCACCCCGCGGTGCAGCGCGGTATTTCAAATGAAAAAGTGCTACCTACAAGCTTATAAAAGACATTTCTTATAATTTTAGTAATAATGACAATGCTTTTCAACTTTTTAAATTGTCTTTCACGAATGTTTTACAGAGTCTCTCGATAATTGACAGTCTTTAATCGTGAAGGATATTTGCAGTAGTAAAATTATTGGATAAGAAGAAATCCAAATTCACGGGTTTGCAATTAAAGAAGTTAAACTTCTCATCAACTTTTAATGTCAGGGTACACAGATAGAACAAGGGTTTTTTAAATGTGCTTTATCCAGCTTCGCTATTACATATTCCTGGAATCATCAATTGTAGGACAGCCAAAAACGCGGAGGAGAGTGATCAAAGCAAGAAGACAACGAGAAGAATTTCTAGAAATTTATTTATATTTTTATACCGTACATCCTGTGCCCAAGTTCAGGAGTTGCCATAAAGCCATTATGGTAATAACCGGGAGGGCACATATAAATATTTTTATATGTAAAGGAGTTTAAGACAATATTATGATATATTTTTGGTGAGTAGAAAGTAGAATGGACTGAGCGCGGCAATCGCCATTAAGTTTTTCCGCGTCGAAACAGGGGGAAATATTATTCTAAAATCCTTTTTTAGCCTTCAAAGAGTACAACAAGGTTTTTCTGTTTTTCATGGGGGTTGATGTTAGACAACGAAGAAATGGAAAGAACGTTTGTTTTTGCCCATACCTTTAGAGCTTTAGCGTGTTGTGCAAGAAAACAGACACTTTAAGATTATCACGTATGTCTTTTTTCGCCATTTAGCGAAACTTAAATTCACTTGTAAGTGACTTTTTAGTCTGAAAGTTCGTGAAAATAAGCGAAAACAAGCGAAATAAAGCCATATATTATGTTCCATTGATGAATAACATCAAGAAATCTATCAAAGTTATTGTAACTTTTTTGAAAAACAAACCAAAATTAAATTTTAGATCTAGTAGTATGTGTATTAAAGTCTGTCCAGATATAATTGGCAGTGGAAACAAGAATGTCTGTAACTTTTGATAGTCAAATATAATTATGGAATTTTGTTTTGCTTGTTTCAGAAAATCAAAAGCGCTATATTTGAATGTATTTTTGGTTGAAAAATTCGCGATTTTTAGCGGTTAAATTTGCGCAACGGATTAGAATAGGTGGATTAACTTCTCTCGTTGCTCCCAAGAGAGATCCATTGTCTTCTCATTGTTACAAGAAAAATCTGTAAATGACTCTGCGCACTCCTCGTTTAGTTTTTTCATTGTTTTTATAAGAACAATTTTCCAATTTATACAGTTTCGAAAACGAATTTGTCCTATGATTCGATCAATTTTGATGATTTTGCAAATATTTTAAATCCTGCACTTAAGTTTTAGCATCAACAAACGCTAGACCAGTTTTAATGTAAATTTTTAATCTTTTGTCAATGGCAATCTTCAGATAAGTGAAAATTAACGTATGGTCTATAACTAAGAAACTATCGATGGGTCACGAATGGGTTGCATACTGGTGAAAGAAGACTGTATTTAGAATTAGGAAATAAATTTCAAATTATTTGGCTAATTTCTGCATTGGATAGAAAGGGCTAAAAAAGTGCATTTTCTTATTTAAAATGTACCACGTGATACGTAATGACCAATGAAAATGTTGAAAGTAATGATTTTTTACAACTTTTTTACAACTTATCAAGTTTTAATTGCTAGCAAACTCGTAAAAAAGTTTGATAACCTAACGAGGAGTGTTTTCTATGAGTTCTTAATCCACCTATTCTAATCCGTTGATTTGCGATTGTAAAAATTATGCTTTTCTTCTACTTATGCTATAACGTTCATTTTTACACCAGTGGTAGTTCAACCTTAGGTTAAGAAGTTTGTTAAATTTCAAGGCGAACAGAAAAGTCCTTCGGAAGATATGGGACCCGAAATACTCCTTGGTAGCACTTTTCTGTGAAATATCAGCAACTTATTACTAAAAACGGGGGTTATGTTATCTTTTTGAACAGTGCAATTAAAAGTTGGAAAGTGTTGCTGCATTGGTATTATTGGTATCGTTGATTATTTCGAAACGAAGTGAAATCACAGTATAATTGTTTTTATTGAAAATATAAGTATGAACTTAATATTGCCTTTGTTATTTTTAAGTCATTAAAGAACTTTGCTTATTCCCAAAACACTGCTAAACACAGTTTGGCTATGAGGTCATTAAAGAGATCGTAAAATGTGTTATGATCGAAAAACTTCTTTATCATATCAATCCTCCGTTTTTAGTAATAAGTTGGAGATTTGATATTTCACAGAAAAGTGCTACCAAGGGGTATTTCGGGTCCCATATCTTCCGAAGGACTATTCTGTTTGCCTTGAAATTTAACAAACTTCTTAACCTAAGGTTGAACTACTACTGGTGTAAAAATGAACGTTATAGCATAAGTAGAAAAAGCTCAATTTTTGTAATCGCAAATTTAACCGCTAAAAATCACGAATCTTTCAACCAAAAATACATTCAAATATAGCGCTTTTGATTCTCTGAAACAAGCAAAAAAAATTCCATAATTATATTTGACTATCAAAAGTTACAGGCATTCTTGTTTCCACTGCCAATTATATCTGGACAGACTTTAATTGCTTCTATTGGACTCAGGGACAAATGGTAGACCTGGAAACATTCTCCATGAAAAATCTAAGATGGAAAGTATATTATATAGGGATTTTTATTTTAGCTTTGTTTTGGTAACCCTTATTAGCCCAAGGGGGGATGTTTTCCACCACGCCGTTGGTTTTTGCTTTAAAACTCAACGAAAAATTGATGAAACATTACGAAACTTTTTGAGTTTTAGTAAAAATATAAAAGACGAAAGCGTACAAAATTTTAACATTATAGACCCCCTGCTTAAGGTTTATGATCATAGCGCCTCTGATAATCCAAAAATATATCGAAGCGTCGTGGAAAACACCCCCCTCCCCTTTGGTCTACACCAGTCAAATAAGTTTGGGTTTAATAGAGAGGGGCATCCGATATAACAGGATCACAGGATTTGACATTTTTCACGGTATTTCTGGATTTCGACGAAAAATTAACGGGAAAACGTTATTGAGACTGTCTACCGAGACCGGTATTTGAACCAAAAACTAACGATATTTCGGGATTGAGTCAATATACTTTCAATTTTTTTCTGCTGCAAATCAGCAAATCACAGGAATTAATCATTTTTCGAGAAAGCTAAAAAGTCTCAAAAAGTCCATATTACTAAATTAAAGATCTCAAAAGTACCGTCGAAGAAAATGATAATAGCAGTTGGAAAACAAAAAAATGCACTTTATTAACATTTTCAAATCGTCTTCCTGGCATGAAATGATTTTTTTGTTGCTTAAAAAAAATATACTTGTTGAAGTTTAATGATTGCATAATAAAGTAATGGAGGTTAGAATTCTGCACTCTCAGAAAATGATCTACACTTTGAGGTTAAACTTTTAAACTTTTCAGTCGGATTTTCTACTTAATGTCGGAAAAATTGTCTCAGTTAATAACCTCATAGAGTATAGCAATCATCTATTAAATATAGAACAGGAGACTTTTGGCGTTAGTTTCTCGCAGTTTAAAACACACAAGCAAACAATAGAATGTTTCGAGACATTTATTTTTCTGGAACAAACCAAGCAATGAAATCCACGAAGTTGGATTTTTTTTCGGGGTTTTTTTTTGGACCCACGGGATTTCTTTTTTGGACCCACGGGATTTTTTTTGGACCCACGGGGGCACGAACCCACGAGGGCACGGGACCCACGTAAATAATCACACTCATTGTTAATCGATTCTCTCCTACAGATGTAAACCCACCCAAACATTTAACAAAATACGTTGAACTTCCATTTAAATTCACAGGTCCGTGACTAGACTTTATCAACCTCTGCTCTCACTCCTCGCGAAACTATAAGGCCACTTTCGCTCGCTGCGCTCGCTACGGTGGCAAAAATAGTCCAAGAAGGTCCATATTTCTCAATCTTGACACCTTATGGGAGCTCTGTACGACATTTTCTCAGAAAAGGCTTAACTCAGGCGGCCGCCTAACTTAACTCAGGCGGCCGCCTAACTTTCTTGGGCGGCCGCCTATCTTAACTCAGGCGGCCGCCTATCTTAACTCAGGCGGCCGCCTAACTTTTATAATTTTAGGCGGCCGCCTATCTTAACTCAGGCGGCCGCCTGACTTTCTTGGGCGGCCGCCTATCTTAACTTGGGCGGCCGCCTAAGTTAAAATCAAAGATAGGCGGCCGCCTAAGTAACATCAAATAAAATACAGACCAGAATGTTAATTTCATGACCAACCTCTAGAAACAGGCGGCCGCCCACCCCAGTCAGGCGGCCGCCCGAGATGATGGGCGGCCGCCTAACATTGTCCGCCCATCTAAGATAAGGGTAGGGTTGCCCATATCAGCCACGGTACCCCTTAGTCCCCCCTAGACATAAGGTTCCCCCTTACTTTGAAGAAGTGAGACAGCTCCCACTCTGTTTTTGCCAAATTTTAGGTGTAGCCCCCCCACCTATTCGGGGGGGGGGGGTGTGCGAGCCATGAGTAGTACTGCTAATGTTAAATGTTAACTTTTCCTATCCTCTGTTTATATTTTTTATGTTTTTATATGTTTTTATTGTTTTATCTACCTCCTCTTTGGAATTATTTTCATCTAAAAATCAAATAACTGGAAAAGGCTATAAATGTTTTATTTACCAGATCATTAAGCCACATTTCACCATCACTATCCTCTTCCTCATCCTCTTCAGATTCTTCCTCCTCTTCTGTTTCTTCAACCTCCTCAACATCATTGTCACTCTGGAGAGTCTCTTCCTCAGATTGATGAGCAGCTGATTGTGGTTCGTCAATAACAATGTCAATATTACTGTTACTTGTATTTTCATCATAATCACTTATCTCCCCATCATATACATCAGGGTCTGGTATTGTACCATTTGTTGAGTTCAGTTCTAAAAGAGAGTTCACAAAATTGGACGTTGAATTAGTTCTCTTCAAGGAATAGAGGACTGATTACTTTTGACCCCTCCCCTCCCCATGTACGCAAGCATACGCTTTTGAGAAGACACCCCTCCCCCTTTAGTGTGCACGTACTATGTGGATGGTCCCTATTAAAACTTTAAAGTTTAAAACTTTACATCCATTTTTCATTGAAAAAGTATTTCTGGACAACCATAAAATTAATGTCAGGTGTAATCATGATATATTTGAGCAATTTCAGTTTTTTAGAACTTAAAAAGTAATCGACTTACCAGGAAGATGGCTTCTACACAACCCTTCATTGTGTCCATAGCCATAGTAATGACTTCTTGTCAAAGAGTGATTACATGTCTGACATAAGATTCTTCCATTCGAATGACTTAACCGTGACTTTTTTTGTTTAGGCATTTTTCAGATTGCTAGAACAAAGTAAGGACAGGGGGTCAAGCAGTTACAATAAGACATGCCTACTAACAAAATCAATAACAGTACTACCATCAAACAAAAGAAACTAGCTAATGTGCGGAGACGCAGGAAAAAATCCAGGTAAAGTGATTTGTTCTTTAGATGTATAGCTATTATCTCAATCGCTCTGGAGGCCATTGAAAAATTATTCTGTTCACGTCATCACTCGCCCCCGACTTTACCAGTGCGTCACAAACAGAGATATTTTGATCGCACGGAAGCGCTGCAAAACACCAGCTTTTTTTGGAGTTTTGTCTCGTTTACCCAAACGCTTCAATCTCGTGTAGGCTTAGGGGCCAAGACTAGAACCCCAATACAAGACATTGGCCTGACCGAAAAAAAATCATTATCATCAATTTTGTTAATTGTTACAATCGTTTACTCACTGGAAGTACGCAACTTTCAGAAGTTTTGTTTTTTTCTCGGTTGTGCTTCATTTTAAAAATAACGAAGATGAAAAGTTACCATCAATCCTGCGAGTAAAAGGATTTTTAATCCTTAAAATTTTATTAATTCCTTAATCGATTTGTTATCGATCGTAAATCGAGTACGAGCTGGTATTAGTCGATAGGGTCGATAAGATCAATAAAAGATCGATGATAGATCGATAAATAGACCTTTTTTCAAAGAGGACGTCCTGTTGAATAATTATGTAGTCCAGCCATAAAAACAATGATAGAGCCATGCATAATTACTGTATCATGCATATTGTAATAATTATACATGGTTTTATTATTGTTTTTCTGCTGGACTACATAATTATTCAACAGCAGGGTGGCCTCTTTGAAAAAAGGTCTATACCGTGAGAGGTCCTAAAGCCGACACCCCTGCCTAATTCCGACCCCCCAAATAACTGTTATGAAAAAAAATTCTATGTTTACAAACATTCCCTCTCCAAGTTGAATGATAAACTATTGCTAGAACTCTCGAAACAAAACATCTAACAAGATAGACGTAATGTCAAGATGTCAATTAATGTAATTAAAAAGTGTGAGTTGTAAAAATAATCTCGAAAATAATTACCTTTTATTCTGGATCAGTTGCTCATGTTTAAAACGATAACAGTTTTGTAATAAAAGTGACTTGTGCGGGAAAAATACGAAACAACTTGGACTGGTTTCCATAAAAAATCAAACAGACTAAATTGTAAAAATGGCGCGAAGTTGAAAAAAGGGCGGATGCGGTAGCACTTAATTTGAATAACAAACATTGAATCAATGAGGCTGCAACTATCAACGCCCTCTTTACCACTCATAAGTCTGGATGTTTATTTACGGAAGGCCCGCAATCGGATAGCTCTTCATTTAAGTGTACTCTTTGACGACATATATTATCTTTACTAGAATAGGAGCAAGGTGTCATTAATACATAATAATTGTAATATACGTCGTCTATTTGTATTCTTATCATGTAATATATAATAGACCTTTTCGCCTTTCCATCCGCCATATTGAATTGTATGCAAAAACTATGGTGGCCGAATTGCCGTGGTGAAATTCCCTTAGAAAGTATGCAAAACATATGCAAAAAGAAAGTATTAATTAAAAACTTCCATGCATAATTGGCATTATATTAAAGTGTAATCTTGTAGAAGAAAGATTTCATTTGCTTAATCTTGTAGAAGAAAGATTTCATTTGCTTCTCTTGAAAACTAAAAACAATTATATTCACTCATCTCTTAGAACAAGCACTTCAAAAGACCATAACATTAGACAGAAACTCAAACTGAAAAATCACCCGTGAAGGTAAAAAACAATCCTTATTCGGCTGACGGCAAATTATTCTCCTGGGAATAGAGCCGCCAAATGATCAAATCAAAACATTGATAAAGTATGACGTCATAATTACTGCTTTCAGTTTGCGTGTTTTGAAAGTTTGATGTGTGTACTCCGTCTTCGTGGAATTTTTTAATGGCATGAAAACAGAATATGCAATGTCTTTAAGAACAAATTCCTAAAAGGCTTTTGTTGTTCTGTAAATATTTCCTTTTGGATTAAGAAATTCCATCTTTTTTTGTTCTAATGATTATAATATTTATTTATAAGATGCTTTGTTGTCTTTTTAATCTTTGTGTAAACTTGCATAGGTTTTGCATACATTCCAACTAAATCCAACCACGGCATTTTCATTCCTGTATTTTTGCATACAATTCAAGATGGTGGACGGAAAGGCGAAAAGGTCTATATAATGTAATATACGTCGTCTATATGGATCCTTACACAAAGTCCTAGCCCCGCAATCAAGCCAAGTGCCAGTGTAAAGTAATAGAAACCAGGCTGGATTCGTTACTTTTTATGATGCTGTTACTACTGTTGTCATTTATGACGTTGTGCATATTGCAATAAAAAAATATGTTTTGTTATAAGAAGCAATTATTGTTATTTGGTTCAATTGGTTCAGTGTATCAAATCTCTCAGTTTAGTTGACACTTTGGTACCTTCGTTGCGTCACAGCGAAAGGTTTGTTTTTATTTTAGTTTGTACCGTAAGTTGGTCTAATGTCTACATCCGCCTTCTAATTTCAACACCCTTCTTTAGAGATGGTAACAATAGAAACTGAGAAAAGTAGGAATCGCTGATTGACTTTGATTAGTGATTAGCGCAATGAGAGGAAAAATCTTTAGTCTATCAGTGATTTCGACCTTCTTATTATTCCTATCTATAAAGAAGGATGTCGACATTAGACCAACTTACGGTATCTTTGAAAGACCCCATCGGCTTTAGGCGGTGGTATCGGCTTTAGGACCTCTCACGGTAATCGATAACTAAATCTTGAGTATTGATCCTTTATTGATCTCCTATCCGGATTGTTAAGTAATCCATCGATCAAATATCGATCCGTCATCGAGCCGTTTTGATGATTGATCCTATCAAGTGCGGACGTCTGGATAATTATGTAGTCCAGAAGAAAAACAATGATAAAACCATGCATAATTATTACAATATGCATGATACAGTAATTATGCATGGCTCTATCATTGTTTTTATGGCTGGACTACATAAGTATTCAACACAACTGACAACAACGTCCTCTTTGAAAAAAGGTCTATAAATACCCCTGTATAATTTTGTTTTGGAATAGCCATTGAAAGTGCAATTTACTCAAAAAGTAACAAACTGTGTTTGGAAAAGAAGTAATACCATCTGGTCTGACCATTTGGTTGATGCTGTTCAAAATTTCACATATGCAGACATCACAAGCCATTCCAGAGTCTCTAATGTCAAAGTCTTCCAAAGTGTCACCAGCCCACTGCACTACACCAAAAGCCCATTCCAATCCATGAAAATAAATTTTTATTGTGGGTTTCCGGCAAAAACTGTAGCGGAGAGCACAAAGATGATAGCGGGAAGAATACGGAAGTAGCCGATTGTGTATTGAAAATATAGATTTCATTTTCGCGCTCTTTCAGTATAATACGTGGTCAAACATTCGAGGTCACAAATTTGCTACGATGAATTGTAAATTTTTTAGGTCAACAGAACCATGACGCCATCGCCGAATCTTTTTTCGCGCTCTTTTGGCTGGTCTCTAGGCAACATCCGAATACGTGGTCAATCTCAACGGTCTAAAAAAAGCTGTGAAATTTTAAAGTCAAAACAACCACGGAATTAGTAGCCTCGTAATCGTTTTTAATTTGGACAATATTTTTCGTTTCCAACAATCAGTTCATTCTCCACTCCGTCGTTAGTGCAAGTCAGAAGACATTCTTGATTTTTTACTCAGTTAAGTTTATCAAAAATGCCATTAACTCCAAGCAATAAAGCACTTACTACATCGAGCTTTTACAAATCACCGGAGTTAACATTCATGCAACAAAATTCTCAGAGAGCAGATTCCAGCAAGACCAAGAACAGAGCAAGAATAATCACTCCTGTACAAAGATCAGATTCCGATAAAGCTGATGATGTTGATAACTCAACTTGGTAATTGCAAGTTTTTTTATTGATGATTTTAGTGCTGACTAACCGACTGACTCATATTATTGGGCGGAAATAGGTTATTCCATTTTTAAACCATAGCATAGGGGTATTGACGAACTTTTTCTCTGAGCTTTGATTTTCCAAGGGGTTTTTCTTCATATTCAGATTTTCCAAGGGGGTCATTTAAGGTTTCCAAGGGGTTCTCTTCTGGTAAATTGACATCAATAGTTGTTTCAGGCCATTTTTCACGAAAATTCACTTTCCAGGGACGTCCACCCCTTATTTTCCAGAGGATTATTTGATGAAGAAGTTTGTTATATTAAAGGTAGAAATTTTGGCGGAAAGAAAATTAAGTTCCCGCCAAATTTAATTTATTTCAGACAGTCCCAAGTTCGTTGTATTTCAGGCCTTAAATGAGTTTTTTTCGATAAAAATCCATGAACTTTTGCAAAATGCATTTTCCACTTTTTTTTGTCTTTTTTAATTAAATTGCCTTGGAAATTCATTCATTTTCTTCTCTCACCTTGGAAATGTTGAATTTTGGTGAAAACTTTTGCCCCCGGAAATCTTGTGTCGTCCGTCCTTCTGTTACAGACAAATTCTGGAATGGCCCATTACGATTTTGGCCAAAAATATCCTGCAACTGCCAAATTAAATTCCCGCCAAAATTTCCTCCTTTAATATAATACGTCTGTATCATTTTTAACTATTTAGAGTATTATATTTAGTTCTGTTTAGTTTTTCACTTAGGGGCTCTTTATCTTTTTTTGCTTTGGCCTTCTTTTAGCCCAGCATTGCTATCCAAAGGGCTTTTGATGTGCAAGCAAAACTTAAGGGGTCAGTCACAAATCGATTTTAGGTTAGAAGAACGTCAATTGATGTATATGGGTGGGTGGGTTAAAGGTTGTTGACGTTTTTCAGAAACATCGATTTTTCATTCCATGCCAAATATTAATTCTCGCCATGTTTCTGTTTGATCACTTCGTTTGTTTTGAAAACCAAAACAAACGGCCCAATGTTTATGTCTTTTCTTTGTTTGACGGCCCGAACGGCCCTTGAATTTTTGCAGATGGCCGTTCTTTCTGTCGCTACATACTACGGAGATAATTAATTATGGGAATTTTGTGAACAAGTTTAGAAATTATCTCCGTTTCTTTTTTGTTTCAAATATAAATTATGCGAGCCGTAGTGAAAATCAAGATGGCTGACGAAACAGCGATGAAGTCAGTTTTTATCGATTTTCGGGGATATCAAGGTGTTTGACGTTTTTGGTTGTGGGTGGGTGGGTCAGCTTTTAAAACGTCAATTGACGTTCTTCTAACCTAAAATCGATTTGTGACTGACCGCTAACAGGCATCCATGACGACAAGTACTGTCTAGTATGTATCATCTCACTCAATCATATCATACTTTTATCACCAGCGCAACCCCAAAGACAAAGAAGCCGAAGCTTATATCAAAAATGACTCTGAAAAGGTACAATTGTTTTCAGTGTTTGCCTGTTTTAAAATATTTCTCTAATCGGCCATTCTAACTTGTGTTGGCATTTGGCGATTGCTGACGTTAATTTGGCTTAAAAGTGCTGACTGTACTAAAGAATCCATAATTTTTTCTACCGATGTAAATAAATCTGAATTAGGGACCATTCAAAAAGTATGTATGCTCGAAAATGGCAAATTTTTGACTCCCCCTCTCCCTTGCACGCTTTTGTATGCATTTTGTGTACTCCCCCTTCAGCGTACGTACGCTTTTTGGTACACCCCCCCCCAACCAAAGTTGAAACATGAAACTCTTGTAACAGTAGAATATGTAGGTATCCAATCGTATTTATAACAAAATCTCAAGAAATTAAAAGAATTTATGAGAGAAATGAAAAATAACAATCGCAAAAATCATTTTTTGATGTGAAAATATTGCGTTTTTCTCTCAAAAAAGACAGTTTAGGAAAAATTACGAGCGTAGAGTTAGAATGAGAGAAACTTATTTCATTTTAGAGTCAAATTTTATTCAGTGTTTCTTGATAGAGTATCTTATGCAAATGAAATAATCACTTTTTTGTACTGATTTCATGGATTGGTCCTCCCTTAGGACTTTCCACGTTATAATTAAAACTAATTTCAGACATTTTTGGTACAAGATTTCTGGGTACTATAATAAGCCCTTTTTTATATCGAACTCAAGGAGCAACCTTCAAAGGTCAGCTTGTGTAGTATTTATATATCCTCCTATGCCCCCTTAGAAATGAACTTGAAATGGAAGTGGAACTTTTTGTGAGAAAATGATGGGATTTGTTGATTACACAGGGAGAAACTAGAATAAAAGGGTCAAATTGATTTTGTTTACAGTGGAGGTGTGTATTTTTCAATTTTTGCTTCAGATTGTCTGGGGTAACCTTTTGCGTAAAATGAGCGCTTTTTATTTTGAACTCAAGGAACGACCTTCAAAAGTCAGCTTTCATTGTTCTAATAAAAAGTGCAACATTGGTATTGAATTCTCACCACAGTTGGTATAGTATTTTAATGTCCTCCCAGGTCCCCTTGAATTAATTTATGGAAATAGAAATTTTTGTGGCTAAATTATGGGGTTATGTTGATTACACAGGGAGAAACTAGAAAAGGGTTAAATTGATTTTGTTCACAGTGGACATGTGCATTTTTTCAGTCTCGGTGCAAGATTTTCTGGGGATACCTTTGCGAGAAATGAGCACTTTTTATTTTGAACTCAAGGAACGACCTTCAAAAGTCAGCTTTCATTGTTCTTATAAAAAGTGCAACATTGATATTGAATACTCACCAAATTCGGTGTATTATCCTGCATCAGTAATATGTATTATTATATATACCCCAGGTCCCCTTAAATTAACTTATGGAAATGGAACTTTTAAATTTGTGAGTAAATAATGGGCTAATGTTGATTACAAGGGGGAGAAACTAGAAACTTAATTCGAAAGGGGTCACTTCCCCCTAGTCTAGAGGAACCCCTCAAAACCAGGGTGTCAACAGGATTTTCTCCGCGCTTTAACTAAAATGATAGCATATGTTCCCTTGAAAGAGGTACTTTTACCCCCCTCTTTTTGAAATTGTTTGAACATTGATAACCTCCTTTATAAAGGGGTGCAAACTATGAGATAAAAAGATCAAATTGATTTTGTTTACGATGGAGGTGTGTCTTTTTTCAGTTTTACCTAGATTTTCTGGGGTAACCCTTGCGTAAAATGAGCGCTTTTTATTTTGAACTCAAGGAACGACCTTCAAAAGTCAGCTTTCATTGTTCTAATAAAAAGTGCAACATTGATATTGAATTCTCGCCACATTTTGATGGGTAATGATGGGGTTATGTTGGTTACATAGGGAGAAACTAGAAAAAAGAGTTTAATCCGTTTAATCTTGTTTACAATGAAGGTGTTCATTTTTTGGGATAATCTTTACATAAAATGAGCACTTTGTATTTCGAACTAAGGGAAGGGGAAATTTGTTAACGATGAAGGTGTGATTTTTTAGTTTTTTGCACAATTTTCTGGAGGTAACCATAGTTCGGAAGAGGGTCACTACCCCCTCCTAGTCTAGGGCAACCCCCCTACCCTAGGTTATACCCCCTTTCTAAATTTCATGCAACCCCCTCAAAACCAGGGTGTCAGCGGGACTTTTCTGCACTTTCAAGGCATTATTCACTACTCACATTAACTAAAGTAATAGCATATTCATTCTTGAAAGAGGTGTTTTAGAGTCTATTAGCAATATTTCTTTCAGTCCAGTCCAAGACAGCAAAACTAGAAATTTAATCTGCAAATCTCATAGGACTTCATGCAAGAAATTTCTGACTATTGATAGAATATAACCACTGTGTTTGCTTTAACAAGCCCACAACTAAGAAGACTATCTAACACCTTTATTTTAGAGAACTAGTTAACTGTGGAGAGAAGCTGAGAGCAGAGATGATGGAGCACTTCAACCAACAAAGACAGAGAATCGAAACACTAGAAGAAGAGATTGCCCTCTTAAGACAGAATCAAGAAAATATTGTGACACACAAAGATAATTCTAGAACAGTTACACCAGCAATATCAGTTAGTTCCTTGTTTTGATCAAAATTTAGCTTAGTTTTTATTTGTGATACTGTTCATTTAAAATTAGTAAGAACACAGGCTTACTTTCAATACATAAAAAAGCTTTGCAGCTATTACAGTAGGTAGTTTCAAAGATTTTCTCCCTTCATGGCTAAACCCATTCAAACACTTTGTTGTAATATGTGATGGAGAATTGTGTGTGAAACCTGAACTAGTCGTTATTTCTTGCTTAAATATTCTCAACTTCAGTTGAGTTAGAATCTGACAATGTGTGTCTGTGTGTATGTCCCAAAACTTTGGGGCAGCCTGGAGACTTCAAAAATTGTTCGACTATATATAAAAGTGTTTAAATTCAGTGGATAAGATTTTGGGGGAAAATGTCCATCTTTGCTCTGAAAATTTTAAATGGGAACTTGAATTCTGTGATTAGTACCAATGACCTTGATTTTAATCAGATTTTTTTTCTTACAGGCTGCAGTCCATCTCGTCTATCGTTCCTTTGACCCTGAAAATAATTGGAATTACAGTGAGCGGTAAGCAAAATTTGGTTAACTTGTTAGTTTTTGTTAATCACGGTTGCTGAAAGTAGGGGGCCATTCTTAATTGTTGTCACGGGTCCTTAAGAATGGCCCCCTACTATGAAGTATTCACAAAAATATTTAGGAAAGTTGTTTCATACTTACTGCCTTCCTCGAAAGTGAGATTTTATTATTTTCTTTCATTTTATTAGTTAGATTTTTTAAGTTAATTATCTTTTTGTTTCAAGACCTCGCTTATTCAAACAATTGCATTTGGAGTTTCCGTTCTTTGGCATTCCTTCTTCACAGGTTGCTGATGGTAGGAAAAGTAATCGCAAAACTGAATTTCTTTAGATTCGATACAAAAACGAATTGTACAGTAACAAGAAGAATAATTGAAGCAGTGGTAGACGAGGAACCCACCTTTGCTGTTCGAGATATCAGAGGTATTTATCTTCATCTCCTAAATTTTCAGTTCACCTAAACTTTGACCATTCTCATAATTTTTGAAGGTCGTTGACTTTCAAAATTTTCATAAACTGAATTTTTTTTACATGAAGTGAATGAAAGTGTAAAGCTGATGGTAATAACCATTAATCTTCCTTCAAATTGGTAGTGGATTTTCAAATTCTACCCATTCCCCATAAGGGGTCTTCTCAATGTGAGGAAGTCCTTTAGGATTATGCCGCAGACATAGCGAACTTTCTATTGGAATCTGGAAGTTTTCAGTAAAACAATTGTATTATTTTTGTAGGTTCCTGTGCACTGTATTTTTCTCATCTGTCGAGAACCCACAAAGAACAATTACTTGATCCAGAAATTGTGTCTCAAAGAGAGAAGATGAAGCGGTGTTCTGCCAGGAGAAACAGGGTAAGATAATTGCAAAACCCTTCGAACTCTGGTGCTTGATTTTAGGGTTGGTCACAGGTTGACATTTTCCACTTTTTCGATTTTCTGAACCCCAAAAAAGCTTTATAATGTACCCCGTTTTCTGAATTATGTTCTAAAAGTGCCAAAACTTTCATTCTTTTATGGAAAATGACTGAAATCACTCAATGTTCTTTAATTTTGACCCCTTCCCCCATTTTGTTTTTTTTATATGGAGTGTCCACCCCCTGCAATTAAGTAAATGCCCTTCCAGAAGTAGATCTTCAACCTTTCCCAAGCAAGGAAATACTGTTAAAGATGCTGATATCATGTGAATAACTATTTAGAAGATTCGCTTCCACCCCTTCGGACTTAAAGAATTCTCAATTTAACACAAATAGTTCACCTCCATATAGAGTAGCTTTAATTTTTAAGCTATCCAATCATGGGAACTTTCAGTCACAGTATGAGAGTATTTAACCACTATTTGGGGTCATACATTAAAGGTGGAGTTGCCAATAATGATGAAACTTTTGTTTTCAGCTTCTTCTCAAACGAAAGAAGATCTGTCTGAAACACTTAACGTTGGACGAGGAAGAGTCTCAGATTTTCAAACTCTTTACGGCTGAACTGATGAGCGATGAGGAATCATCAGACGAAGATAACGACCTCATTAAACGACCAATCCCTTGGCGGAGTGAGGAGGCAGATTTCTTGATAGATAAGATCGATGGTGTTGTTGTACCCAAGAGCCCGGCACACAAAACAAAGAAAAGATTGGTGCTCCGTCATCAAGGCTGCCTAAAGATGTTGATCCAAGACTGTTGAGACTATTTGAGGAGTGATCTTGTAGTGTAAAAGAAATTTAGGGATACAGGGGATGACAATAATTTTAATAATTTTTCGCTAAACTTTTTGTGCCCCTAATTGCTCTTGAAAAATTCTCCATATTCTCCAACCCTACAGTCCGTACATGGCACTTGAAATCTTTGATTGTCTTTTCTTTTGATTACAGTAACAAAAGGCTCTGTGAGCTCTTGACGTTCTGTTTATTGCTCTAACACTTTTGAAAAAATCATCAACAGTACCTTGAGAACTAAATTTTGCGAATTGGACCCCAAACTGAAAAATTAAGTTCCCGCGAAAATTTTCAGTTTTAGACAATTTCCATACAATTTATTCCTTTGTAATTCCATTTCTCAACTGTATTTATTATGAAAATTTTTAATTTTAGACAATTTCCATTATAATTTATTCCCTTGTAATTTGTAATTTTATTTCTCAATTGTATTTATTATTATTTCTAGCCCAATTTTGCCGAGTTAAACTCGAATTTTTCCTAGCCTAATTTTCAATTTGTATTATAGGGATTTCGTCTTTTTCCTATTTATTTGTAATATTTCCAGAGTAGTTCGTGTTGAGGTAAAAAAAGTCAACTTTTATCATCGAATATATTTTTCTCGAACATTGTTTCATTGATTCCCAAACATGAGATTTTGTTGAAAAGGAACTAAGTAATTTTTACATTCATCATAATCGATTTAATTATAATGAAAAAGTTCAAAATAATTTGTACAAACGATGATCGCACCCAAAATTTTCCTGTAATTCATGATATGCACCATTGCAATGTCTTCCATTCCACCCAATAGCTGCTTGGTTGAAAGTGACGTATTGAC
>NW_027104560.1:1009106-1011606 GCF_902728285.1 Clytia hemisphaerica
GATCTGCAGTCGAATGCTCTACCACTGAGCTATATCCCCTATAGTTATCCAGAGGTGACTGCTTGATATGTAGTCGAAATAACACAGCAAAAATTTTATCGGCTAACGAAAAATGCGTGTAATATATTTTCTCCAAAAATGAAGACGTCACTCATTTTATCGCATTGGTGGTTCAGTGGTAGAATTCTCGCCTGCCACGCGGGAGACCGGGGTTCGATTCCCCGCCAATGCATTTAGATAAATTACGTGCTAAAGTTACGAATTTGACGCAAAATTTCGAGGCAAAAGCTTAATTTGCTAACGAATAAAGTAAAGTATAGCATGGCAAAAATGAAGACTAGATTGAATCATGCATTGGTGGGGGGTCAGTGGTAGAATTCCTCGCCTGCCACGCGGGAGACCGGGGTTCGATTCCCCGCCAATGCATTTAGACGATTGTATGCAATACAGTTGACAGTTTGACGTCAAAATTCGAGCACAACAGTAGCCAAAGCTAGGGGACACAGGGGTTGAACCGGTGACCTCTCGATCTGCAGTCGAATGCTCTACCACTGACTATATCCCCTATAGTATCCAGAGGTGACTGCTTGATATGTAGTCGAATAACACAGCAAAAATTTTATCGGCTAACGAAAATGCGTGTAAAGTTTTCTCCAAAAATGAAGACGTCACTCATTTTAGCGCATTGGGGGTTCAGTGGGAATTCCGCCTGCCACGCGGGAGACCGGGGTTCGATTCCCGCCAATGCAATTTAGATAAATGTACGTGCATAAAGTTACGAATTTGACGTCAAAATTTCGAGGCAAAAGCTTAATTTGCAAACGAAAAAAAGTAAAGTATAGCATGGCAAAAATGAAGACTTAGAGTTGAATCATTGCATTGGTGGTTCAGTGGTAGAATCTCGCCTGCCACGCGGGAGAACCGGGGGATTCCCCCGCCAATGCCAGACGATTGTATGCACACACAGTTGAAAGGGACGTCAAAATTTCGAGCACACAAAGCCAAAGCTAGGGGACAACAGGGGGGAAAGGTGACCTCGATCTGCAAGGAATGCTCTAAACTGAGCTAATCCCCCTATAGTTATCCCAGAGGTGACTGCTGGATATGTAGTCGAAATAACACAGCAAAATTTTATCGGAAACGAAAATGCGTGTAATATATTTCTCCCAAAAAATGAGACGTCATCATTTTTATCAATTGGGGGTTCAGGGGAGAATTCTCGCCGGCCACGCGGGAGACGGGGTTCGATTCCCGCCAATGCATTAGATAATGTACGTGCATAAAGTTACGAATTTGACGTCAAAATTTCGAGGCAAAAGCTTAATTTGCAACGAAAAAAAGTAAAGTAGAGGGGCAAAAAAAGAAGGAGATTGAATCATTGCATTGGTGGTTCGTGGTAGAATTCTCGCCTGCCACGCGGGAGACCGGGGTTCGATTCCCGCCAATGCATTTAGACGATTGTATGCACTAGACAGTTGACAGTTTTGACGTCAAAATTGAGCACAACAGTAGCCAAACGAAGGGAAACCGGGTTTGAACCGGTGACCTCTCGATCTGCAGTCGAATGCTCTACCACTGAGCTATATCCCCTATAGTTTATCCAGAGTGACTGCTTGATAATGTAGTCGAAATAACCAGCAAAAATTTTATCGGCTAACGAAAAATGCGTGTAATATATTTTCTCCAAAAATGAAGACGTCACTCATTTATCGCATTGGTGGTTCAGTGGTAGAATTCTCGCCTGCCACGCGGGAGACCCGGGTTCGATTCCCCGCCAATGCATTTAGATAAATGTACGTGCATAAAGTTACGAATTTGACGTCAAAATTTCGAGGCAAAAGCTTAATTTGCTAACGAAAAAAAGTAAAGTATAGCATGGCAAAAATGAAGACTTAGATTGAATCATTGCATTGGTGGTTCAGTGGTAGAATTCTCGCCTGCCACGCGGGAGACCGGGTTCGATTCCCCGCCAATGCATTTAGACGATTGTATGCACATACAGTTGACAGTTTGACGTCAAAATTTCGAGCACAACAGTAGCCAAAGCTAGGGGACAACCGGGTTGAACCGGTGACCTCTCGATCTGCAGTCGAATGCTCTACCACTGAGCTATATCCCCTATAGTTATCCAGAGGTGACTGCTTGATATGTAGTCGAAATAACACAGCAAAAATTTTTATCGGCTAACGAAAAATGCGTGTAATATATTTTCTCCAAAAATGAAGACGTCACTCATTTATCGCATTGGGTTCAGTGGTAATTCTCGCCTGCCATCGGGAGACCCGGGGTTCGATTCCCCGCCAATGCATTTATAAATGTACGTGCATAAAGTTACGAATTTGACGTCAAAATTTCGAGGCAAAAGCTTAATTTGCTAACGAATAAAAGTAAAGTATAGCATGGCAAAAATGAAGACTAGATTGAATCATTGCATTGGTGGTTCAGTGGTAGAATTCTCGCCTGCCACGCGGGAGACCGGGGTTCGATTCCCCGCCAATGC
>NW_027104560.1:1036606-1044809 GCF_902728285.1 Clytia hemisphaerica
TTAATAAAGAAGAAAATGAAGACTTATAAGGAGGAAGTATTTCAACTTTTGACACTCGTGGTCGTATTTTGGGTGAAAATTGAATATTTTGAAATTCTTTCTGGTTTAGATCTATACAAAGGAACTAAAACTAGATTTGCAGAAAATTTTTGTAAGCGCTTCTTTGTCTCAAAATCTTCAAAAACATGTTTTTTCTTCAGTTTCTTAACGTCTAAAGCAAACCTCTGAGAGGGGGAACTCGCATCAGCTAACACCAGGGTATTCTCTGGCGTCAATCAGTAACGTAAATAAAGCCTGGGATACACGGGGACGAGGTTGATATTTTTCAACATGATTGAAAATTTCTATTTTTGTATTTTTAGCATTTAAAAAAATATTTGACGTCAATTATTTTGACTTTTATGACGTTAAATAAGCGCAAAATACCGGTAAAATGAGGATAACTCCCGAAAAAAAGCGAAATTCCAAAAATTAAAAACAATCCCTAAGTTTTAACATAAGGAGGGCGTGTGCCAAATTTACGCTGCCCCAAAGTTTGTGGACAAACTCACAAACTCACAAACATTCTGAGATTCTAGCTCAACTGAAGTTGAGAATTTGTAATTAAATTCTTAATTACTCTTGAAAAAATAAATCAATAAGTAATTCATCATAGACACTGGCTTTTGGTAAATATGTCAAGAAACTTGAAAAAGTATTATGCTAAAATTTAAAAACCGATTTTCTCACTATGGCGCCCTTTCAAAAGAAAAAAAAACATTATATAAAAGTATTTGTGTGGTTTATTAACGTTATTGAATGAAATATTTTATGAAATAAATAGGAGACCTTATTTAATGTTAGACTCTAATCCGCAAAGATTTATGATTTATAGATCGTTTTAATCAAAATATGGGGCCTTAAGTTTCTCAAATCGAGAGGTAAATCACTCAATCAGAAAAAAAAGTGTGACGATATAAAGAAGTATTAGAAATAGGTAAACTTGAAATTGTTGTAATTATGAACAAATAGTCAATCGCATTATAAATAGAATGATATACAACATGAACAATAACTTGTTTTAAGAGTCGGTAAACATTCTCGAGTTACTATTTTCTGTGAGGGGGGGGGTTGGGTTATGAGAAACCTGAAACCTCGTCCCTTTGTACACCTTTAGAATTCACGAAAGAATTGGAGGAAAATAGAACAATTAGTAAAAGATTTGGGGCCATTTTCTAATTTCCCTGGGGAGTAAGGTTTCAGTTTTTCGAATAAAGTGAGAGTCATAATTCGGCCCCTCTCCCTTCCACTAGACAGGAAAAAGTAAGAGGAAAAAGTTCAAGCCGACATTTTTTGCTTCAGTAAGGTAGCAAATTGTACAAGTGCAGGTGAAAAATGGTCCTTTTTGATGGTTAACAAATTGATTGAAATGCGTCCTATGCTTGATCTTTCTTCCTCAGTTGAGTGCTGATTCATTCGTTCACTCAATCGTGATATGAGAACACCTAAGCTGTAGATGTCGGAGTTAGGTGACGGTGGTTTATTGCCAAGTAAGACTTCCGTGGGTAAATGTTTGGTTCGAGCAAAGTTTGACTGGAAGTGCGCAGTCAATGGTTCAGAGCCACGGACATGGCATGCAAAAGTAAAATCTGTGATGACAACAGGAAATCGGCAAGGAAACATGAAATCCATACTGATAACATCTTCAATTAAATTATTGAGAAGGATTCCCTTTTCATGTAGAAATTGAAAAGTTGGAAGTAGCTGTTGAAAAATCCACAATATAATCTTATATGAAAGTTTACATGGGTACTGGTCCAACATTGATGTCATCCCGAATCCCTTGAAAACAGCAGTTGGCTTTCCACCAAGTTCGGTAATACCTACGGGTACTATAAAGTTCGGATGAGGACCTAAATATTTCAAAACCTTTAGCTCGTGACAAAGTATTAGATGGTCACTCTTGTCAGGAGAGTGACTAAACAACTGCTTCAAACAAAAGGAGTTATCACTTGTTCTTGAGTATAAAAATTCTCCTCTTGTCAAACTTGATGTAATGAATAAGCCCTTTGAGTCAATTACTTCAACGTCTAGATATATAATTTCGTCCACAAACGTTCCTATTATACCGTTACACAAACTAGAGTTACATAGCTTAGCAGTGTGCGGTGAAAAGATTGAATTGAGTTTTAGCTGGTTTAACTCTTTCGCAATAGCCATCGCAATCACATCTATCATGTTCCTCCCAATATCATCCATCTGATCGTTAACGATTTCATCCTAAAAAAAAAGAAAAAATTTTCTCAAGGTTAATTTCTATCGCCTTCATTCATTCCTTCAATTCACAGTTTTCCTTCCCCACTTATGATTTTTCGGAAAAATTTCTATCCAGATCATCTTTTCCCCCTGCTTAGGAATTTTCGAAAAATCGAAAGTTTCTTCAAATTCTTCTGTAATAGTAAGCCATTCAGTAAGTTTAACAGGCAGGCAACAGTCCCCTATTAGCATCAGCAATTTTAAAATGAAATTGATCATACCTGGGATGGTTCTCCAACATGTAACTCTTTATATTTTATTTCAATCTTGTCGAAAAGTTCAATCTTGACTTCATCATAGCTTCCCGTCTTAAGTAGCAAAGGGATTTGATTCTAAAAGATTTTTAAAAACATCAAGCCTTAAATGTCTGTGAACTGCAATGAACTGTAAAATATTGGCTTTTTTTATGTATCCTATTATGTAGGTTTCAAGGTTAAAAAGACTTGAAATTTCAGTCTGCAGCCTTGATAAGAACCATGTTTAATTTTAAAACGGCTTAAGTCCATCAATGTTTTACAATTTAGGGTCTAAGTAGATCCTTTTTTACAAAAGGGCCCAAGTCCACTAAAATGAGATTTTAAATTTCAAAAAGGCATAAATCCAGTCCATTATATCTTTAATGTCTTGATTGAGTTTATGTTCATCTTATGAAGATGCCCTAAATTTAGGAGTAAAATTTTGAAACGTTATATGACTAGGTTTAATCCTAAATAGGTGAAAATTAAACTTCCAACAAGTTGTAGGTATGGCTTACAGAAGACATTTACTTTAAGGCTTGGCAATCTAAATTGGCTTCAAAATCAAGAAAAAATCTTTAATTGCATTCTTATTAAATTCGCAAAAAAAGGACTTAGGCTCCTTTAAAATCAATGCTCTTAGGACTTAGGTCCCTTTAAAAACAAGGTAGCGGAATCACAAATCATTTGGTGAAGAAAAAAAAACAATACAAAATCATAATCAGTAATAAATCATTAATCAGTATTACTAACCTCTAAAGACTTTACCAGTCTCCTTTTAGTTCTCCGAAGGTTGCTCTTGCTATTCTTGCCAACACCAGCTTTAACCAAGTTTAAAATTTCACCAATTAAATCTTCTGAACTCATACTTTTATTTCATGTTGTTATTATCTAGAAATGCAAATATGAAATAATTTAATCTTATACGAATTATTCATAGACGACAAGATTTTTCAAAACTATGAATTTTGGGAAAGTTGTTCAAACTGTTAAGCGGAAAAAATGCCCCTGATACACCCCTCCTACGAGTAACTGCAACAAAAAAGATTGAAATAGGGTAAGAAGAAATAACGGTTGTAATCAATAATAATTTTTAAACCTGATTATAAACTAAATTAAAGTGATTTAGACGATAATGGAACCACAAAATTAACTGGTCCACTCTGCTTGGATTTTCGTTGGGCATTTCGTTTGAAATGCTGAAAGGATTCGATGCAAGCATATTTTCGATCAAAAAAGCTAAGTGGAACAAAAGATTTTGTTGCTGTGAAGCGTTCAAAATCTTTATGCCATATCTGCATATACTCTCCAAATTCAAACTGATAAGGGTGTTTTCTGAGCCATTCACATTCAGCAACATAAATTGGTTTACTTCTGCCATCACTCAATACAATTTCAATTTTGTAGAATGAGGAGGAAATGACCGATGGGTGAGGTTGATCACTAAGCTCACCTTTATCATTGATAAACCTAGCCATGACAAACCGATCCTTATTTTGTCCTCTACAGTAGGATGTACTAGCATATATATCATCCGCAAAATTGACTCGTTTGAAGGTGGTTCCAATCCTCTTGACTTTCTTAACATTAGATGGTTCCAAAACTTTACAGAGCTGAAGTATAGCATCCACTTGATCATCTTTAAAAGCAACTTGCTTTGTAACTGAAAGAACATTAGTGAAGGTATTACAGTCGTAGGACAAGGTCTGGCTTTTTCGTAATTTCAAGAGATCGGTTCTGTTTTCGTTATCAGTACTTGCAAAGTTTTCAGAGAATGATTTGAAGATTGAATGGTCCATGGTGTTGATTTGTGACTCCTTTACAAACTGTCTCATTATTGTAATACCGATGTCCCTGTTGTAGTATGATAAGAGCCAAGTACTCCGTTAAAACGCTCGAAGGAAAAACACCAGAATCCGTAGACTGGCCCAAATTCTTCCACACATTTCTTTAAATGCATATGTAGGTGCATGTTAGGAGTGCACTTATCAGTTCCGTAATAAGATTCAAAACCTTTACAAAAATTTTCCAAAGATTCATGAGCTGATTGAATTCATTATCTCTTATGCTCCGTCTACAAAGGATAAAACATGCCTTGACAAATAAGAGCCAATTGGTGTATTGTTCATCAGGCAAAAATTCTTTCATGGAAAATGGTGAGTAGTAAAGTATAAAATTCTTCCACTCCTCTGCTTTCATTGTTTTGAAGTGTTTCAAAACATTGCTGGTTACTCTACCATGATCATATGGAATTTTAACTTTGTTTTGGAGCTTTGCAAATTTCGTAATGTCTTTTTAACATCCAAATACCCTTTTTCAATCCACACTTTAAACATATGCTTTCCGGTTCCAAGAAGGAGATTGTGCATGGGGTCTATCACATGCATTTGAATTGGATCATAATAACTTAGTCGAAAAAGTTCAGAATACCTAACACCATGTGTTTTCTCCAATTTAGCACGTTCAGTTTTAGTTTTAGCAGAATTTATCATTTCACCACGAAGTTTGTGGGCTAGTCCCATACGTTCCCGGACAAAATCAAAACCAGAATAATCTGCCTTATCACCGAATGAGGTACGTGGGAATTCCTTCCAACACTTACTGCATCCTTAAAATATAAGAAGAAAAATACCTTAAAGGAGAACTAATATCAAAAAATTCTAGACTAGGTTCTAGATGTGTCAAGAGTCAAAAACGTCAAAAATCAATAAAACATCAGAAATAAAAAATGAAAACACAACTAGGACAATCCATCACCTAACTGACTTTTTGCTTTTGGCACTTTTTGCTGAGTTCATATTTTTGCTGGACCCATGTTGGCCTTTATGCATAAGCAAGACATTTGCGACTAGGGAATCATTTACTATTTTACTCAAATAATATTATGAACTCATAGAGGATCATTTCACGGGAAATAATTTTTACGGTGTGCCTATTTGAGATTTTTTTGCCAAAACAAATTTTGCAGATTTTCAAATTTTGAGAGAGTTTTGGCCATTGTGTGGATTACAATCATAACCTTAATTTTTTATCATTTAAAAAATTCTGCTGGAACTTATTTTAGCGGTTTAGGGCCAAATGCGCAAAGACACAAAATTTAGTTTCCGCAAAAGTTAGCTCCCTAAACCCTTAAGGTAAATTATCTGCATCTGTTAAAATGCAATCAACAGAAACCTAATTTTCAGGTAGGTTGTGTAGATTGCATTTTAATACCTTTATTTGCCGCAAATCCTAAAAATCCACCACACTTTCGGGTTGCTGGTATGTCACTGGATAAACAGATAAGAGCAAACTTATACAATGACTTTCCAAAATATCCACCATCGTTCAAATAAAATCCACGCCAAAGTTTTTCCAACTCATCTACGATGGGCTTCAAATATGTATTAATGTTTAGTTTTGGTTCTTTTGGGCCAGGAATAATACCACATACAATGATATTTTCCAATTTGAACCTGACATCTCTCGGCAGATTCGTGATGGCCATGTAGATAACACCGAGAGAATATTCTGTATTCTTAAATGGTTGAAACCAATCTACATTGAGTACAGCCCCAAGATTCCGAATATCATTGAAGAAAAGCTCTCCGTTATTTGATTTGAAAGTTTTGTATAGCTCACCATCACAAATATCAGTCATGATGGTAGATTCCGATTCTCTCTTTCGTAGCAATTGTTCTTTGAATCCAGGTCTATTGAGTAGACTTTTAAGGGAGTCTTTTATGCTTCTTTGACAATATAGCTTCCGTGGATTGAGGAGGAATTTCCCGTCACTTGACAGAACTTTATTCAAGAGTCTTGCACCACATCTCTTTCTACCACTTGCAAATGTATGATTGGGAAAAGGGACATACGAGCACTTTTGAGAAACTCTTCTTCCATTCTGAAGTACCTTAAAGGAATCCTCATAGCGATACAAAGTGTGGCATTTAGTACATACTACCCATTTTGAAAAGAGGTCGTCGATTGATGAGAGACCAGCAATTTTCTTTGCAGAGTAGAGTGTTTTGGGGAACAGGTCAAGACAAGATTGAAGATTATCCAGTGAAAGGAAAGTCACAAGCAAATAGATGAAAAATCGAAACAATCCAAGCAAAAGAACGACGTTGTGGTCTGACATCAATGTCATTGTTTGAAAAAGGAAGATTGTTCTTATAATGATACTGATTACTCTATTAGATTCGTTTCCTTCTGGACCTTCTTGTTCTGCTTCATTAGATTCAAATTCAGCCAATCTTCTGAAAATTCCTAAAAAATAAACAAAATAACATAGGCCAATCATTTATGTAAGCAATGATTGTGCATTGAGTGACCATGGCTCCTGCTGGGGTTCTAGGTCCCCACACCAAATTTAGGTCCCCCTCAAGATGTACGTCCTCCCACCTTCAGATATTTCAGGTCCTAGTTCATTGAATGATTATTTTCAAATTACAGAGCCCACAAAGAGAATTAAATATTACCAGAACTCTCGTTTTATGACAAGCATTTTGATAGTACTACTTTGCAAAAGAAATATTATAAGTGGTCTGTTGAAGGCGCTGCAGGCAAAAAATGAATTGGTTTAAAAATTTAAGAATCAAGATCAAAGGTACTATACAAAGAAAAAGTTTAGTTCCCTGAACTTTTGTATTAAACCTTAGACATAACCCCTTTACCGTGGCTGATATGGCAACCCTACCCCTTATCTTAGATAGGCGGCCGCCCAAGTCAAGATAGGCGGCCCCGCCTGAGTTAAGATAGGCGGCCGCCCAACTTCTTAGGCGGCCACCTATCTTTGATGGGCGGCCGCCTATCTTAACTTGGGCGGCCGCCTAACTTAATTTGGGCGGCCGCCTATCTCAACATAGGCGGCCGCCTATCTTACCGATTTTACCGACTGATCTGGTCTGTATTTTTAACATCGTTTTCATAGGCGGCCGCCTAAGTTAAGATAGGCGGCCGCCTACAATAAACGGATTTTAAAAATGGTAGACTCCCACAGTGCAGTTTCACTTTCACTTTCATTTTTCCGTCATTCACTGCTTCTTTTTATATGGTTATATCCATTATATATATATGCCATACTGACGAGACGATGGAGACTGTGGTACAAGAAAGATTTGCACAGACTATATCAACTGTTGATCTAGTAAAATATTATTCCAGTTTAAAAACTCTCACAAACGATGAAATTTGTAAACTAATCAATGTTCACCATCAAAAAAATTTAACCCCAAGACAGTTGAAATACATACGTCAACAAAATGGAATTCGGAGGTATAAACTATATATCAATGGAAGATTTGAGAAGTATCATCTTGAACGAGTTGCAAACGTCAATTCCCGTGTTGGATATCGCCAAATGACTGAGTTCAGTATCATTAATTGAACTACAATGTTTAGTTGCAAAGGAAAAAGTCCGCCGCTTACTGAGGATTTTGGATCCCGAAGGAGTCCAAGAAAGATCCAGAAATGTGATTAGGAGAAGAATGTACCCAAACTATAGGACCAAACGATATTTTGGCATGTGGACGGAAATGATAAATTGAAAAGTGGGGGATTTTGTATTCATGGAGCAGTGGATGGGTTCAGCAGGAAGTTGCTATGGTTGAAAGTATCAACAACAAACAATGATCCTCTTGTATTGCCAATTTTTATCTGGACTTTGTTAACCATAAAAAGATTACGCCAAA
>NW_027104560.1:1047599-1072470 GCF_902728285.1 Clytia hemisphaerica
TTACGTACGGTAGGGAAAGTCTCAGTGGTTTCATCAGTATCTTCATCAACTTCAACTGAAGTCGCTCCCCATCCTGTAACCCAACACAATCTTCCTGCAAAAGTACTTTCCCTGAAAAACCTTGGTGGTAATCTGATCGTTCGAACCCATCTCGTGATGCGGACTGGTGATTCAAGCTCTAATAAAGCGTAATCCTTATTCTCAGTATCCGCGTTGTATTGTGGGTGCTGGATGATTCGCACCACCCTTCTTTCTTGTTCGGTTCCTTCGTCTCTTTCATAGTTACGATCACCTGGTAAACAAAAAGAAGCAATGGGCTCTTCCAGAAAAAAATTGTATATAGGGTGGGTGGAGGAACAATTTTCAGTGATTTACCCCCCGGACAAAGTGACTTTTGACCCCCCGGACAAGCATCAGTTGACCTCCCAGACAATCTAAATTATTACCCCCGGACAGAGCAAATTTTGATGACTTTTCGCTACCGCAGGACAATATATCCTCCACCCGGGGTGTACGAACATTTTCTGGAAGAGCCCAATATCAATAAGTACCTTATCAGGGAAAACTTCGTCGGGGAAAAGTGACGAAATTTCGGCCAAGTGACGAATATTTTTCCCCGACGAAAATTTTCCCCGGCCTTAATGCGTTTACCAAAACCAGCAAGTGACGAATATTTTTCCCCGACGAAGTTTTCCCCGGCCTTAATGCGTTTACCAAAACCAGCAAGTGACGAATATTTTTCCCCGACGAAAATTTTCCCCGGCCTTAATGCGTTTACCAAAACCAGCAAGTGACGAATTTTTCCCCGACGAAGTTTTCCCTGATAAGGTAGTACAGTTGACTCTCTCTATTTTGATTCTCAAGGGTCAAAGATTTCGAAGGAGAATATTGAACTTTTGAAGAAATTGCTTGAAAATATTTCTCAGTACAGCCCTCACTAACCGGCCATTTTTATATTAGAAGTGTATTTTATAAGATGGTTCTTGATTTTTTTCGTACAATTTATTTTGAGCCTGGCATATTTTTCGTCAATTTGTATTTTATAATTATTATCACGCAATTTTTTGTCTTCAATCACTATCACGCAAATCAGCAAAAAAATTGAATAACCACGCATCCCTTTGAAAAAAGTTCATATTACGTATCACGTCTCACAAATTTTTCAAATCACGATCAAGTTTTGACCTCTTATCACGCATTCACGAAAAACAAATTTCCAAATCACGTAATCACGGTAGAAAAAATTCCCATCACGACATCATACAAACCGCTTCCCAGCTGGCACAATACGTCTTTTCAACGTTTATCTAATGTTCACAACATCCATATAACGTTAGATGAACGTTGAAACAACGTAGTGTGGCAGCTGGGTTGGGGGGGGGGCTCAATTGGTGTATTAACTAGTTTTATTTCATTTTTCTATACTTCATCTATCAGAGTATCGTGTAATCCTAACCTGCCATGGCCATGAACCCAGCCTCGCATTCGTTCCGCCAATAACACGTGAATGTGCACCACCGGCTCCGCCCTGCACTGAAGATGTCTCTGTAGCATTGTCTTGTCCTAAAAAACGTCAATAGTTCAAAATGACGTTAGGTGAAAGATTTTACTGTCTCTGTACATAACTCTAAGTATCACAATCTTCAGATAGGTACAATCCCAACTGGCACACAGCGTCCTTGCAACGTTTATCTAACGTTCATAACGTCCATATAACGTTAAATGAACGTTGAAACAACGTTGTGTATCAGCTGGGATAAAGTACATAATATTTGATAATTTCGTAAATATTTTGTGCAACTTCCTAAGAAATTGTGTCTTTTAGGACTCCGCAAAGCATTAAAATGTTCTTAACTTGTTCTTGGTATTATGGACATCGAAGTCTTATGTTCTATCGTAGACGATGTTATTGTCCGTTACCATTGATATTTAGGCGGGAAAATATGGCGGTATGGCGTTATGGCGGTATACGGAAAAAAATCGGCGGTAGAGTTTCGAAGACTGGCAACTCTACCGACTGTAAACCCTTTTCGGCAAAAAAAAAACGTTCTGTTTACGAATTTTCTTCGGCTTTGGACTTATTTCTTAGATAGTGATTCATCTTAGACTATAGCATAGTCTAGTTCTATCGTAGTTTGTTCTTGTACAAAAATGTGTAAATATTTCTTACCTAGTGCACTTGCAAAGAGCAAAATAATCACAACAAAAAACATATTTCTCCATTCTGCTTGCTTGCCCCAGGCTTCTTTATTTGTTTTTAAGTTGATGTAACGACTTGGCTTTCACTGTTGACCCCTTTTTATACAGTTCCATAACTGCAGAGAATGTGTGATAGCTTTTTGATTTGTTGAAAGATGTTTCCAGCGACAGAGGAAGGCATTAGATCCATATATGGAAAAAATGTGCTTTCTGGCTTTCCTTCTTCTGTTTGAGACGTGGTTATCGTGTTAAATAATCGCAAAGGATTAAGATTTGACGGGTTAAGCTTCAAATAATTCAATTCTGATAACTTAATAATTATAATTGCTTCATTAGGACTTTGAAAAAACCTCTTAACTATTGTCTGATGCTGTGTTGTTTTTGTTAATGCGACAAAATTTAGAAATTTATTTTAACCGGAAAGGAGGTATCGTTAAATTTGTGCAGAAGAAAAGTTAATTAAATAGTCATTTATTGTTTCATGTATTGAAAGCATAAACATCTACTGCCGTTTTTGGCCCAGCGTTAGCGAGGCCCGGAAAACCCGAGTTACAAAAACTCGAGTTACAAAAACCCGAGTTACAAAAACCCGAGTTACGACGAATATGACGTCACAAGTCTCAAATTATGACGTCATAAGTGGGCTTTTTAACTCGAAAAAGTTTTTTACTGTTGTTTTGTAACTCGAACTTTTTTTTTTTAATATGTTTTAGAGTTACGTAACTCGAAAATAAATTTTAAATTTCATTTTTCGAGTTACGTAACTTGAAATTGTAGTACATTATTTGAACTTTCGAGTTATCTTCAGGTGAAACCAAGTCGGCCAAAAATTCTAGAATTCATATTGTTAATAAATATACACCATTTCTTTCGAGAGAAGAATCAATAGATCTGATTAGAATAGAAACTTGTCAAAAGATCTAATTTACAAAACAATAACTATAATAGAATAAAAGAGCAGGCGTCATAAACATGATTTTGAACAATCAGAAAATATTTCAAGCAACCTTCTAAACATTTACACGTTTTTTTTTTATAAGGGACACGTTTATAAGGAACTCGAGGCTGAAAATGGTTAAAAAAATAAGGAATTGTTAAGGAACTGCTCAGGCTGAGAATAAGTGGATTTGAAAATAATGTACCTTATTGGGACTAATTTGACCAAATTTTGATCTTTCAAGGGGCAAAAAGTTCAAAATTTCCTATGTAATAAGGAACTCGATAAGGAACTTTGAGGCTGAAATTCTCTGTAAAAATAAGGAACTCCAGGCTCAGGCAAAATTAAGGTTCCTTATAAAAAAAAAAACGTGTATTTTAAAACGATTACAATTCATTATATTACTTTTGTACATTGCACAATCGAGAATCTTTTCAACGAAATATGCATTGTGTTTTTTATAAGAACATCTAAAAATTCAAAGCCTTCGGATCTTTAGCTTTTTTAGTTGAGCCTTGAAATTTTCTTAAAATGTTCCTATTTCACTAGGTGAGTATTTTCTGCAATTTTCTAAGAAATTAGGTGTTTTTGAGTCCATAAGAGGAATGTTAAGAAATGTTGTTAACTTATTGTTACTATTTTAGCCCTCAAAACCTTCTGTTCTCGTATGGTTTATTCTTTAAAAAATTGTGAAAAACCTAAAGAAACTTCAAGTTCTACCGAAGTTTTTAGCTTTTAACGAAAGGACAATGAATTTGAATTTAACAAATATAGATTGTGGAATACAAAATGTATTTCGAGTAATCGAATCTTTTAAATTTTAGTCTACTTCACCCAACAAAACCTTCAGAAATTCCCATCAAAATAGACGTATATAAGTCTCAAGAAAATAACATAAAATTAAATTATTTACTGTTCCCTTTCAATTTTATTCCCTTCCTCTCTACTTTTAGTTTTATAGATCAAAAACCCCATTCGTAAACAAAAAGAAAAAAAGCGCTTTTTAGAATTTTTGGCCAACTTGGTTGCGCTTTAACATAACTCGAAATATTTTTTTAAAATTTCGTTTTAGAGTTACGTAACTCGAAAAATAAAATTTAAATTTCATTTTTCGAGTTACGTAACTCTAAAACTAAATTTTAAAAAAATATTTCGAGTTACAAAACAGCAGTAAATAACTTTTTCGAGTTAAGAAGTCCCCTTATGACGTCATAATTTGAGACTTATGACGTCACATTCGTCGTAACTCGGGTTTTTGTAACTCGGGTTTTTGTAACTCGAGTTTTTGTAACTCGGGTTTTCCGGGCCTCAGCGTTAGCGAACGGGCCTTTCAAAAGCAACTGTCTGTTTGTCCGTCCCACTTTCGTTTTCGTTTTTACAAAAACCGCGCTCCTTCTAAATTGTAGACTAGCAAGTATCCGTATTGCGTATTGTATTCAGTGAAGGGAGTGACTCTGTTGCAAGCGCAGCTGCAGAGTGAAATACAACGACTAGTTACTAGTCTATCTAAGTTGTTGTTGTTGTAGATCTCGCGCTCTTTGCATTTTATAGCCCAAAATGGCGGATTAAGTGGAGACAAAGTTTTTTTCTCCTCCTGAAATATCAGACCAACTCTGACATTTTCAGACGCTGTTGTTTCATTGATTGTTGCTATTTACAGATTTATTGATATACAATCATTATTTTTCGTGATTATTCATCCTTTTACTGTGTTGTTTGCTGCTTGCTCATTTGTAAAACAAGAGGTATGTATTTTTTTTGGAATAAAATTTTTCAGATCGAGTGTAGACAGTCAGTTCCGCTAANAGAATAGGCCGCAAAACGTCTAATCCTGACCTACCTCTAAAATAAACAATTTTTCCAACTTTAGATGGTATAGGGGACGACGCTTAAAAGAGGGCGGTGCTTGATTGAGGGAATTCTGTGGTCGCGGCCTTGCCTGATCAAACGCAATTGAACATCATTACATTGTCCATGAATCGAGAATGAATCAAACGTAATTGACAGTCAATCAAACCAATCATTAACGCACGTCCCTGGCAACCCCCAGAAATTTCCAGGCGGCTAGTTCGAAACGCAGGTCACAGGTCACAGGTCGCAGGTCACAGGTCACAGGTCAGTGATGACAGGTTGACTCTAATCAATGTCATTGCAGAGGAAAATGTTTGGAAAACACAAAGAATTATCAAAAACATAATTCTCAAGCAATTTCATCGGTTAGTGTAAAACACAGGTCACGGGTCACAGGTCACGGGTCACAGGTCACAGGTCATACAAATTACAGACCGGAAAACTGTAACGCACTCGTAACATAAAACTCATAGCATAAGCTCCTGAAAATATTATATGTAATGTAAATGTAATATCAAAATATGTTATTTAGGAGACTTAAAAATGACAAATCATCAACCCTAAATATTGACAACAAATGACACTTAAATTATGTAAATAATGATGTTATCTCAAAGTATGAGGTTTTGTACACCAATTAACATCAAAATATTTTTCATGCATAATAGGATGCTGACGCTGCAAATGGATATAGATTGACAGGTTTTGAAAACAATAAATACTCCGAGAGAGCTGTTTTAGAGAGATGAAAATTGTGACGTCATTTTATCAAAAATACAAAGCAAGGGATAAAAATATTGAAACATTTATAAAATATAATCTCATCTTGTTATCATACCCAAGGTGATGCAGGAGATAAAATGAGATATGACATAGTGATTGTGAAATAGCTATTTTCCTGTTAGGGGGCTGTTTAAAGCAAAGGTGAGATCGATATTCGAATATTTCTTTATTCTTTGTATATAACATACGTAACATGCGTATAACATTGAAATATTTTGTTTACATGTGTGATATAGATGTAATATATAATACAAGTATTACAGGTCCGTGTTATACACGGCATAAAACGCGAAATCACGTGGTAAGCACTTGGGTAGATTTTTAGCTTTAAAATAGTTCTAGATCAATAGAATACCTTTGGAATTATATTTTTGACATTAACAACTGTTTTTCAAACATTTTCTTTGGGTTTTACAGTAATTGAAGCTGACCTGTCAACACTGACCTGTGACCTGTGACCCGTGACCTGTGACCTGTGACCTGTGTTTTACACTAACCGCAATTTCATCCATATAAAACCATTTCAAACATCAAAATTTAACCATGTGCTTTTATCGATCTTTCGCAGTTTGCGCCGTGTATAACGCAGACCAGAAAATTTAAAACCATATTATACGTGTAACAGGTATATTACATATTGTAATGTTTGTAATGTTATATGATGGTTACATATAATAAAACTCATCGCTCTAAAACTACCTTCTCAGAGAACTCACGAGCTTCTGATTGGTGTAATTTTATATCCAGCCATATTGTTATCATCACATTCGGTATGCTAAATATTTTTGGTGTTTTTCTCTTGTAAGACATGATATTTTGTGATTCTGTCAACATTTTTGTCAAAAATTGTCATTAAGTCATTAAAATAATAACTGAATAATTAATTAGTTCCATCCTTCTAAAACCACTCTCTTAGGGACCTTGCAAGCTTCTGTTTGGTGCCATTTTTTATCCATTCACACCATCCACATCACATTTTGTATGATAAATATTTTTCGTGCTTTTGTCTTGTTAGGCATCATATTTTATGATTTTGTCATTATTTTTGTAAGTAAGTGTCACTAGGTTGTTATTTTATTCAATTGTCATTTTATAATATCTAAATAACATGTATTACTTTTTTGTAATTTAATGCGTTATGTATTGATGTTATGTTATGTATATGTTATGATCTTATTATCTTTTTTCCGGTCTGCACTTTGTTGACCTGTGACCTGTGACCTGTTGACCTGTGACCTGTGACCTGCGTTTCGAACTAGCCGATTTCCAGGGCGATATGGGGGTAGACATGGGTAGACATTAATTGCCCGGTTTTCCTCTTGCCTTGTTTCTTCCAATATGCATGATACAGTAATTATGCACGTGGCTTTATCATTGTTTTACGTCCTCTTTGAAAAAAGGTCTATTCTCTTTTACATCTTTGGGGTCTTTGACGAAAGATTTTTCTGTTCTAATCCCGACCTACCTCTAAAATAAACAATTTTTCCAACTTAAGATGGTATAGGGGACGACGCTTTAATAGAGGGCGGTGCTTGATAGAGGGAATTCTGTGGTCGCGGCCTTGTCTGATCAAACGCAATCGAACATCATTACATTGTCCATGAATCGAACGAATCAAACGTAATTGACAGTCAATCAAACCAATCATTAACGCACGTCCCTGGCAACCCCCAGAAATTCCCAGGGCGATATGGGGGTAGACATGGGTAGACATTAATTGCCCGGTTTTCCTCTTGCCTTGTTTCTTCCAATATGCATGATACAGTAATTATGCACGTGGCTTTATCATTGTTTTACGTCCTCTTTGAAAAAAGGTCTATTCTCTTTTACATCTTTGGGGTCTTTGACGAAAGATTTTCGAATTTTTTATTGGCATTTGGCCGATTAGGGGGGGGAGGAGTTCCAACTACATGCCGATAAAAAAGCAAGTATTGTGACAAAAATCTTTTTAGCCAATTTCTTTCTGATTTCGTCCACAAACTTCACTGAAAGCATACAATTTCACTTGCTTTCACCTTTGCGCACAAATTCGCAACTTTAAAAGTACAGTTTTGAATTAGCTTTGATAAAAAAACTCTTTTTTCATTGGCCAGCGCACTACCTTTTCTTACAAAATGTTGGGAATTCATTGCGTCTTTTTTAAAACTTTTGGAACTAATTTTCACGGTTTTTCTCAAAAATTATTATTAATTGTAATTTTTATGTTACACCAGGATCAACTGTGAAAATTTTAGAATTGAACTAACCGCAAAAATTAATTCCCGCAAAATGCAATTTTTCTGATTTTTTCACAGACCATGAAAATTAGTTCCCTTTGAGGTACATAGAATAAACATAGCAGAAATATTATTAGAACAACCTTTCATCTGCTTCAAAATGGTTATAAAATTGGTAAATTTTCAAATTATTTGATGTTAAATTAATATTTCTTCTTTTCAGCTTGAAAACCAACTGCGTGGACAACTCCTGACCAGTTGTCATCTCTGTCTTACCCATCATTAATGACTGATTTATTCAGGTTGGTACTTACTGAGATAGAGGGGGAATCGAAAGCATAGGTCTAACTTGACATCATTTTTCATTGCTTGCAGCAGGAATATGTAATAGCAAAGCTGGATGATGAACAAGAACTCTTTAGGAAACTGCATCTTTGTCTTTTCTATTGTTAACTGTTCATAATAGAAACCATCTCTGTACCCTTTAAGTGTTCTATTTTTATAAGAAAAAAAGGCCAGGAAAACTATTCATACTGTAATTCTGCTCAGATTTTAACTGTTTTCAAGGAAAAAAGTTCCCAGTAAGTAAATATAAAGAGCTTTCTCGTAAATGAAATTTATTTTTATCAGCATGTGCCATGAATTTGACTGGCTTTTTGTGATTTTTCTTGAATAACTTTGCATGTAAATATTTTCTTTGACTAATTAATTTCCAATTGATATGATGATGAATAGTATACATCTTTCTAAATTCCTTTTTTATTTCTTTTTACAGATTTCAAGACCAAAGGGTTACTAAACCCATACTGAAGGGTTAAACCCTTCAACCAACCTACCTCAGATTACTTGGCATCACCAGATTACCTGGAACAACCGCAGATTACGCGGCATTACTAGATTACTCGGCATCACTAGATTACTCGGAATTACTAGATTACTTGGCTAATCAAAACTTGCGACATTATCAGATTACTCAGCTTACGAAATCGACTCAGCAGCTTACTTAACTTACTCTTCATATTCAGCTCACTTAATATTTATCTACTAGTATCGAAATTTAAATAAAGAAATTTGAATTAAAAACCAAACTTTATTTTACATTGGAAAACAAACTTTATTTTATATATAATAGGAAAAACAAACTCTATTTTGCATAGGAAAAACTAAACTTTATTGATCTGGGGTTATTAGAGACAATGGAGTGTTTGAAATTTTTTCTTTGTTTATGAAATGTTATTTCTTAATTACATGCATTTTCTGTTGAAAACAATTTTTAACTTGAGAATCAACTTTTAGACCTTTTATTGCATGTGTCATAAAAAGCTAAAATAGTTAATTTTTTTGTAAATTAATGTCCCAAGAGAATTTAATTGGCTTTCTTTTGCAGATGACAATAAGAATTTTGCACTTCACTTAGAGGCTTTTTGAAAACACGCTTCACACAAACTCTAAACGTAACAAACACTACTATCGTCAGCTACATAAAGAAGTAGGGTTTGGTACAGGCTAAGGAAAAACCAAACTTTATTTTACATTGGAAAAAACCATATACACAAAAACCGTTATATTTAAAGGTTATGTACTATAGGTTATGTACTAACATAAGTATTCCCGTTTCATGTTGAGCACATATTTCGTATCAGACCAGATATCGCTTATTGTTCTTTTTTGCTGAGATAAACAAATAGTTTGGATTTCTCTCTGTTTTCTATCAAAAATTGCTTCACATTTGTATCTATTCAATACGAAAGAGCTTGTAATTTAAAAAAGCTGAGTTAGCAAACGAAATCATTATACCTAACTTTATACTTTGCATAGGAAAAACTAAACTTTATTTTACAAAAACCAAACGTTATTTTATAAAAGAAAAACTATTGAACAAAAAATTATACTCTGTTGTTGCATTTGATATAGGTGATGCGCATCGTCTCGTTTATTGTTGCCCCAGCCATGGAGGTATAAAGAAACAGGAGAAGTATGCTATTGTAACCATGCTCGCCCTACGATTAAAAATATTACGAGGTATGCATGCTCATAATCTCATATATCGTGCATTTTTAATGAGCTCTTTTGTTGATAGGTAAAATCTTATTGGCTAACTTAAGTGTTGGAAATAAAATGGGACGAGATTCATTGTTTCTGACATTGGTGTAAGAAAATATTTGGATTAAAAAAGGGCCTGTAAACTTTGCAATCCTTCATCAAATGACAAGATTTTTCGATCAACATTTTCTTCAAGGTGAACTCTATTGCTTAATACTTACCTCCAAAATTCTCCAGCGACTTTTTGTCTACAAATTGGGTCTGAAATTGTGTGTGCTTATAAAGAACTTTTCATTTTCTGGCTTGAGAAAATATCTTTTCAAAACAAAATTTAATGGATGACAAAATTGAACGCAAACTTATTTCGTGGAGCTAAATTTTATTTTATTCTCGTATATTAGAAGGCTGGAAATCTTCGATGCTGATAGTAAGAATGTTCAGAGCAAACTTGAGTTCTACTAAAAAGTCGTATTTCATCGGGCGAGCCTAGAATTTCTTTTGATTTATTACATAAAAGAAATCAAAAGACTTTAACGACCAATTACCGACATATTCATCTCCTGTCTTTCTTTATACCTCTATGCCCCAGCTAACCCCCGTCTTTATATTTTTCTTTTTTGATTATGCAACATTGTAGAGCATTGTACGATGACCCCTAACACGGTTTTACTACTTTTCGCTTTTGCTGGGCCTTCACGCCCAACGGGCTACTTGTTCGTATTCACAAATGTGCAGTCTAAATGTGTCAAAAGTCATTAACATTGTGCACAAAGGCAAACAAGCATGAGACTTTTTGCACATTGTAGTTTAGGGTTAATGACGTAACTGCTGACGTCAGCAAAAAATCCAGGACAACAAGACGTTTATTTTTTCCTATCTATAAAAATTTGAATTTTTTTCTTCCTGATTTTTCTCATGCTCTTTTCAAATTTCACGGAAAAAACTAACAGTAAATTAATAAGCTCCTTCCTACCTTCGCAACGATACCAAACTTTTTAAGATTGAAGCATTGGTTGAGAAATAGACTTTAGATCAAAAGTTAAGTGGTGGTACAGGAAAAGTCTGAAAGTAAAATCTATCACTGGATTTCAAAAAATGCAGTCCTCAAAAACAAAGGAAGCGCTAGATACAATCCGTCGTCATGATTTCGGCGCGTTCCAGCCTAGGCACGTTCTGGATGGGAAATAAGTGGCTTCACTTTTTCTTGCCTGAGAAAGATTAAAGATTCCCTCTAACCTGTTTAACACCCGACTTCTTAGGAAACATTTTTAGGCTTTAACCTCAAAAACTCAAAAGCTTAAGAACATCCTCCAAGACACGAAGACATTTGAAGTCTCACGGCACGGGGACTGGAATTCCCGAGTCATTTTTTCCCGAGTTGTTTTTCTCGAGTTATTTTTCCGAGTTATTTTACATATGACGTCATAATTTCAGTTTTGTGACGTCATTGAAAAAATGATAACTTGAGTTTTTTTCGGATTATTTGGTATTTTTTAACTCGGGTTTTTTCATGCCTTTAGCTTTTCGAGTTATTTGGTATTGCTAAACAGTGGCGGCCTGGCAGGGGGTGCAGGGTGTGCAGTGCACCACCCAGAAAGATCTGAGAGGGGCGCCAAAAGAGCTTTTTAAAGGGGGCGCCAAAATTTTGTTGATGTTTAATTGGGCAATTTGGCGCCCTTCGGCATGTTTATAGCGCCTTCTATGAGTACAATGTTAATTTTTTTCGCCTGCGGCGCTTTACTTTACCTTCTTGCATCCTTTCTCTTGAATATTTTCAAAACTTCTATCAATATAATTGAATCAGAAGTAAGAGAAGTTTTGTATATCCACCAGGGGTTAAAGTGAATGCTCACCTCCAAAATGAGAGATTGCCAAAATGATCAAAACTTGTTGATTCTCGCTGTGGTTTTTGTGGTCTTATACTGACTAACTTTCTCCGTTTTAGAAGATCTTTTAAGCTGTTTGACCTTTCTTACACCAAATTTTTTTCCCTGCGGCGCAAAATTACAAGGAACCCTTCCTCCCAACTTCTGAATTTTTTGCCTCTTTCAGCCATTGATCTTTAATAGACAGTAAAGTAAGACCAGCGGCGCAAAAGTTTAAAGATTATCCGGTAATTTTTTTTGATAAGAGTTTTAGAAAGCAAAAATATAGACTAAATCGACTTTCCAGGTATAAAATTTCTATTTAAAAGAATAGGGGCGTTACTTTCAACCAGTCACTGCTGTTACAGTTTAGTATTTTCACTTAATGATGGAGGGCGCAAATAAGGACAAAAATACCAGGGGCGCCAATTTCATAGTTTGCACCACCAAGAAAATTAAGCCAGGCCGCTACTGTTGCTAAACTCGGGTTTTTTTCGTGCCTTTAACTTTTCGAGTTATTTGCGTTATTTGTTGATATATATTTAACATGTAGTTAAACAATTTTGTTAATTTTTCTAAAGAACGCGTCATCTCTATTACTTCAAATGACCAATTGGTGTAGTATCTTATAAAAACTCCAGCTCATCCCAAAAGTTAAGAAGGCACGAAAAAAAACCGAGTTAAAAAACAGCAAATAACTCGAAAATTTAAAAGCTAAAAAAAAACTCGAGTTATTATTTTTTCGATGACGTCACAAAACTGAAATTATGACGTCATATGTAAAATAACTCGGAAAAATAACTCGAAAAAAAATATCTCGGGAAAAAATAGCTCGGGAATTCCAGGCCCCTCACGGCACTACAGTAAACAATAACTAACCAAAAGCCTTTAATTAACTAAACAAGAAGCCCGTTGGGCGTGAAGGCCCAGCGAAAAGTAACGTGTTGAAAACGAGCGTGCAAAACAGCAAATATATGACCATGTTGATCAAAGACAGGAAAAATATTTTCAAAGTCACCGCAGTACTTCTCAATAGTTGACGCTTGAAACTTTATTGAATGGTCTCCATTCCAACCGGGTCTACAGGCGCAGGTTCACGGTTGAATACTCTTGGGTACCTAAATAGGGGGGGGGGGGGGTTTGGGAAAAGGGGGGGGGAGGTGGAAAAAAATCTCAAAACTTAATAAGCGGCGGGGGGGTTAGAATAAAAATGTCCTAGGTGGAAAATTTCCATAAATTATGCGCGCCCATAGAAAAAATATAAAAAAATACCCGCAAATATTTAGTGAGTGGGCGCTTTTTAACCAATTTAGGTGCACTACATATGCAGGGAGAAATATCCATGCAGGCATGTTAGTTGGACCAGACTGTAAACCAGAAAAATAATCTTTAAAAAACTAGACGGTGAAATAGTTTACAGTCTGCATATCCAGGCCAATAAAATTCATGTGGTTAATGTGAGTTAACAGTTTAATGTGACAAATCCAGAAATGATCATTTTCACTGTTCATGCGTTGCAATATAGTTCAAATTTACCCATGAGCTGCATTTTCGTGTCCATTAACAAATTCCAGAATCAGTTTATACTTTTTAAACAATAAATAATTATGTGAGTCGAGTTTGAAAAATCAAGCCATCGATCGTTTAATGCGACAGATCCAGAACAGAAATGGCCATTTTATTTCATCATCATCATCATTGCTCGACCGCAGTCGAGACATTTTTGAAAAAGACCATTTTATTTAATATACGTAGAATCATGAAAAAAGTCCCAATCTTGTTCAAATTTACACATTGCGCTGCATTTTATTCTCCAATGACTTTAATTCCTAATCAGCTTACTTGAATAATTCTGTGTCGAGTTTGAAAAAATCAAGCCACCAATCGTCAAACGAGACAGAACCAGAAATAACCATTTTCACGCGTAACATCATGGAAAAAGTTCCAATCTTGTTCGAATTTACACACGAGCTCCATTTTAGTGTCCATTACCAATTCCAGAATCAGTTAAACTTGTAATAATTATGTGTTGAGTTTGAAAATCATACCACGCACACGTCCCACCACTGACTGTTGTTTTGGTAAACACAGCGACATATCCAGAAGTGACTGTTTTCTTGTGTCGCATCAAGAAAAAGTTCCAATCTTATTCAATTTTACACATCAGCTGCATTTCAGTTTATTTATTTATATCGGAAGCCATTATTTCCTAAAAATAAAATCTTTTGAAAACAAGAAGCTAAAAACAAAATGAAGGTGATTTTTAGGTAGAATTTTCACTCATAAACTTTTATTAAAACTTGAGCAAAAGACTATAAGATATGACAGAATGTTGAAAAAGGTTTATAAAGAAAAATCATTACAAAATTTCTTTGGTTTGAAAGTCTCTTGACCACTAAAGCAAAGAAAATGTTCAAGAAAGTATGAATCAACCTCCTCGCTTCGACCGCCATCTTGTTTTGTTTTGAAAATTGTTTTGAAGGAGCGCGGAATCAGAAAATATATCTTTTATAGCCAGTATCCGACTTTAGCAAGCTTTTCCCTCTCCAGACGGCAAAATTTAAAAGTGTGTTACTGGTATCAAGCGCCGTTTCTACCAAAACGGACGGACAGACAGCGGAAGGATGAGGACGGAAAGTTGCAAATGAAAGGCCCTATCGCTAGCGCTGGGCCAATTAACTTTAATTAAACCTTGATAAGCAATTTTCTCTCAATTTTCTCATACACGAAAACCCGAAAACGGTGTGGAGGTGCGGGGGATCGAACCCCGGGCCTCTCGCATGCAAAGCGAGCGCTCTACCACTGAGCTACACCCCCGGTAACAGATGATGCAGGCTCAGATTTAATGTTTGTGAGTATTTGAGATTTTTGATTGACAAGTACTCATATAACAGTTATATGGGTACTTGTCAATTAAAAAAGATTTTCAAATCAGATAATAATCGGTTTTTCCATCCTCATAACCTTTTGATATTAAATTCCTTAATATCCTTCAGAATGCGAACCAAACCATTATCTACAAATTGAAAAGTAGAGTTTTTCTTGAGTCATCGTTTTTTGAAAAATAAATCTGGAGGTGCGGGGGATCGAACTCCGGGCCTCTCGCATGCGAAGCGAGCGCTCTACCACTGAGCTACACCCCCTGCTTAATTAAAAAGGTCTTGATTTTAATGTTTTCTAAATTCCCGACATTCTTACGGTCTCGTTTAATGCCAGAATTGCTACGTCTGCTGAAAGTGTCTGGAAGTTTGCAAATTTTGCATAAGCCAAAAAGTCTAGAAGTGTCAATTCTGGAAAAGTTGTCAACTGATTCCATTCCGGCACACTTAGACTTAGGTAACTTGGATACTATACGGGGATGTGGCGACGTGGCGCTGGTCAGCGTCCCTTTTTTAGCCTTTGAAGATGTCTGACAGGGCCCTTTACAATCTTACAAGGCCCCCCCCCCAACGGTTGGTGTGATGGCGTGATGGAGGGCTTTTCGGGGGGCGGGGCTCGACCACAGATTTATAAAGCCCGAAGGGCTAGTTCGAGGGCTACATATTAAGCTTTTGTTTGCGAAATAAAGGGAGTACGACCCAATTTTTTGAAAATCGAGACTTTTAGTTAGGGTTGTTAAAAATGTGCACTGGAGTGATCGAATACCTAGCACAGAATTGTACGGAAAACTTCCATCTTTAAGCGATAAAAATGGCATCAAGACGACTCCAATTAGCTGGTCATTGTTTTCGTCATCCTGAGACCATTACCATCATCTTATTCTTTGGGAACCGAAACATGGTCATCGCAAACAAGGAAGACCAAAACAAACGTTGATCGATACCCTAAGAAGAGATACAGGGACATACAACTCAACTGAATTGGCAACACTGATGCCCGGGGCGGGGGGTACTTAGGCAAAAATGGATGATGGGTATGTGCGGACGGTAAGGGTCGGTTTTTTCACCTTTCAAAGTCTCTCTAAGGGTCGGAAAAATCAGAAAGTTTTAAATTAGTCTCTCTAAGGGTCGGAAAATTCAAGATTTTCAGGAAATTTCTTGATTTCCAGAGAAAAAATTGTAATAAAGTCTCTCTAAGGGTATGACTTTTTTCAAAAATCGAAAAAAAAAATTCAAAATGTCTCTCCAAGGGTCACCTTTTCAGCAAAAATCAGTCTCTCTAAGGGTCGGTTTTCGGAGGTCCCGTCCGCACATACCCCTCATTCGCCAACCCTAGTACCCCCCCCCCACACTGATGTCGGATAGATCCGTTTGGCGAGGAACACTTATTGGCCGGCTACGACCGACCAGGTAAGGTAAGTTAAAATAATGTAGTCTCGACTAAGTCTAGTATCGAAAAAGGACCGACATTTTGAGAGCCTTACTGGAACTTTTGTTCTGAAATTTAGCCTTTGCAGTGATAAATAAATACGGATAAATATTGGAGTTTTCGTTTTTTTGTAAACCCTTCTTAGCTATAAGAGGACTGAAATTAGATGTCAATTTTGCGACCCTTAAAATTAGAGAGACTTTGAAGGTCCAAAAAGGCACCTTGGGCGGCACATACCCAGTACCCTCCAGTTACATAAAACACCCTCTTCTCACAGACCAACCCGTCCCCGGTGCGCGTGGAAAATTATCCTCAATTTTTTGTCTTCGTTGAAGATAATCAAATTATCCAATCCTCACTGCAAAATATATTTACTACTTTTCCCATTCCCACTGAATTTTCTGACTTGAAAACAAAAGAATTGAAATCCCCAGCCATAAAAAATATGGGAATACCATCAATGATCATCAATCTCCATCGAGTTTCAGTCCGTTATTTTGGCTGGCTGAAAAAATCTTATCAGGTCTGTGAGAAGAAGGGGTAGTACGTAAGTATCCCCAAAACATTCATGTCTGACATGTTCTACTTTTCAACCCCCAGCGGCACATCCCCGTCAACCAGCAAGATCAGTGCCCCCCCCCCCCCCAAGAAAATACAATAGGCATTTTTTTATAATTTCGAAAAGCGTTTTATGCTTTTAAAAAGGATTACAGTAGTATGTATATACTGCTACAAAATAAAATTCTTTTGACTTTTTGAAAATACTTATGTTTTGGACCAAATTGACCAATAGAGATTTTTGGAATTTCGAAAATATCCTACTGTTTTTATCGCACACTGAATCTAATTACATATATATGACATGCCATTTAAATCAATTAAAGGTCTATTAAATCCAAACTGTTCGGAATGTTTTTCTAAGAGATGTCCTGAATCATAAACTTAATATCCGGCAGCTTAAATTCTGTTTTTTCTGTTTTGTTACAAAAATACATTCTTTGTTTGAAATATGACACAGAGCTTACAGGTATCACCAAAAGATAGAAAACACTGTGAATGAGGGTAATTCACACAGATATCTAAGCCCGAAGGGCTAGATAGGCAACTTTAAGCTTTCTCCAGCAAAAAAAAGTGAAGCAAAAATTTGACTTTTTAAATTTCGTGCCGATGGATAGGATCTAGCACTTTAATTGTTTTCAGAGCGCGAGATAAAAAAAAGTAGGCGGCAAACGCTATTTCACATCTCTCAAACCGGTGAAATTGCATATTTTAGTCACGTGACTCTGGTAGGAAATCCTTCCAAAGATGAGCTTCACTTTTCGATAAAAGCCGCAAATCTAGCCCTTCGGGCTTTACAGATATCTGTGGTAATTCATCCAACAAAATGAAGAAGCGATAAGCAATTGAGGGTCATTCCATTTTATTTCCATTCAGAGAAGTGGACGAACAATTCCAGGGGGTAGCCCGAGAAAAACTTCCAGGGGATGTTTTTGTCATTTCTCAAAGAGGGTAAAAATTTATTTCAAAATTTCCAGGGGCGGGGTAAAGACTGATTTTTGTTCGTCCTCCAACACTTTAAAGTACGAAAAGAATTTTTCAAAGGGTATTTTTGCAAATTTTGCCATTTTCCAGAGGGTATCCACCCATTTTCAATAATTTAATTTTGACTTGAAAAGGTTTAATTTTGCTATGAAAAGGTTCGTCCACGTATGGTAATTTAATTTTGACTTGAGAAGGTTCGTCCACGTATGATAATTTAATGGAACAACCCAATCTCTCCATCTCGAAGTAATCATTCGAGTGATTCCACTGGTGTATAATTGATTCCGGAGTATGTAAACATCTTTTGTCTCTTTTCCATCTTTCCATTGAAAAGGAAAAAGGTTTAAAGTCTTTACAGAAGAAAATTGTTTGAATCCGTATTACCTGTGTACCTTTACAACCAAAGGATCTCTGGATCATCTAAGTTACCTGAGTCTTTGTGTTCTAAAGGAACTTCATTCAAAGACGGATAAATTGCCATCCAAGATTTTAATATCCTCCAATGTTCCGTTACTGTAATTTGTTTATGCCACTGAGTGTCAATAAATAGACCAGCTCTTTGGTAGAAAGTAGAATATCACTACATTCAAAACGAAAGACAAAAACGCAAGACCTTTTATAAATAACTGGAAAAATGCGGTTTTCTCGTTTTCTTTCGATTGCTTTTGTCGTTTTCACGTTGTCATCAAAAACACTTGGTAGGTTTATTTTCATATTAAGCGATTCCACTACTTCACTTTGCAGTTATCCGTGCAACATGTTTACCTCGAAGCATAGTGATGGTCGATTTTTGATGGAATCGAACCCAAAATTTTCCAATAATAGTCCTTAGGGTTCTTTAACTGTATAGACAATGAATATCCTTGGATCAAAGGTAAAAAGATGTTCTTTCAATTCGTAACTTTAGTTGTTTTTCAAAAGTTTATCCTTAAAATCAAAATGTATTATCTGTGTTATCTTGTGATTGGTATTTTGATGTTCACTACCCTCTATCTACTCGAAAGGCAATATGGACAAAATGCTAATAGTTACTTTTTCCAAGGCGTATCCACGAAGTTGAAATGTTCTGTAAATTACACTTTCTTACAGCACACTATGTATGCGGTGTAAACAACGGACGGGAAGGACCTTCAGAAAATAGCACTCCAAACATTCCACAAGCGAGAATCATTGGCGGTGAAAATGCACAACTTGGATCTTGGCCTTGGATGGTATGTATGTAATACACCTTTTCGATCGTTGTTGCGCGGTCAGGCGCCTTATCGGGGAAAACTTCGTCGGGGAAAAGTGGGTGTACGGTTTTTTTCTGGAAAAGCCCACTCCTCGTCTCAAACCACTCTAGTTATAATATCTTTTTTTTTGAGTTATTGTCTCTCACTGGCAAGCCCAGTTTTAAATCTTCAATGTGAGTCTCGTATTGTCATCAATCGATAACATTAAGATCTGGGATCCGCGGTTTTACGGTTGGTTTTTCACATCCATCAGAAAATGACCATAGGGTTTTCTTATCATGCATAAATGATCACGTATTTTTCAGGTATCTTTAAGACCAGTCGGCCAACCTGGCAATCACGTTTGTGGTGGAGTCCTTATTCATCCGAAGTGGGTGCTCACTGCCGCTCATTGTATGTTAAGGGCTCCAATTGAAAGTGTAGTACTAGGTAACTATTTTTTCTATCCCAACAAATTTCTTTCGATTTCGATTTCTCTCCCAAATTTGGGGTAGCCTGTTTCACTTTTCTTAGAAAGGTGCAAAAAAATCAATGATTGTATTAATCTCTAGCTATTCAAATCATTTTAATATTACTTCCGTCTTTTAACCCTTTAAAGTGCCACGGTCATTTTTTTCCAAACTTTTTAAAGAAAGTCACTAGTTCAAACTTTAAAGGCTTATATCTCCGGATCTAGAAGGAGTTAGAAGCTTGTTCATAGCTCGCTGGACAGCTTAGAGTCTGCGTGGACCTGTCTTGCGGGCCTGCCTGAATAATAGAAAAGTGCCCAGTGGTAAAACTTCAAACTAATTCACTGGAAGACAGAATCAAGTAAAGCAGGGCCAAATTTGGAGGTTCTTATATCACTCGTTGACCAAAAATGGTCAGAAAATGATCAAAATCTTAAAAAAGTCAAACTTTTGCATTCTTTTGACTTTTTGGCTTAAAATCTCGCTAGAAAGACTCACTTTTGATTTTTCTTTGCTTGACCATAAAGCACAATTCAATTCCTACGAGTTATACCAAAAATGACGATTTCTAACTCAAACTGGGCATTACCTACATAGCCCATGTCTGGGTACGACATTGGCACTGAAAGGGTTAATTAAAGGCCATTAATTAACTCTATAGCTTCATTTTGCTTTAAAGCATTTCGTATTCACTTACCTTTTTAATCGTTGTCACTTATACCTTTTCTACCCCAGCCTTATCTTGTATATTGCTTTTAATTTTTCAATTTTCAGGGGAGAATGATTTTTCTGTAAAAGAGGGCAAAGAACAACAAATCCGAGTCATTCGATCCATTACCCATCCAAAGTATGACGAACCTTCATCAAACAATGACATTATGTTGTTGAAATTGAAACACCCTGCTCGAATCACAAAAAATGTTCGACCAATTTGTTTACCTCCGAGAAAATTCAAAAAAAACCGTTTTGATGGTGATGAATGTGTTATTACGGGATGGGGAGTTAACGGAATCATCCCTCAAGGATTCACTAATCCTACGGTAAGAAATCCTGAAACATATTCTGTTATTTTAGATTCCTTTACATCTTTATCCAGTGCCGTAGCAACTGAGGGGGGGGGGGCGAGGGGGGCTCCGCCCCCCCAATAAATTTTTCAAAAAAATTTTCCTCGGGCCAAACTATTATTGGCCCTCGCGGTGTCACTAAACTTCAGCACCCCCCCCCCCGATATGAAAATGCTTCCTACGGCACTGCCTGGTTTCCCACCTAAAAAGGTACTTAAGTACTTTGATGTTTGTGCAAAACTTTTACGTACATAGTGCAATGGTAGAGCATTCGGCTACGATGCGCAAGGTGGTGAGTTCAATACGTGGCCGGGTCACACCATAGAATTCATACTTAGTACAAAAATGGTATTCAATGCCTATATAATTAATGCTCAGCACTAAGAGAAGGGACAAAGGTGAATGGATAAATCTAGGGGAAAAGAGTGGCGCCCTCCCATACCTTCGGGTAGATAGCTATCGAAAGAGGAGCCTTCAGGTCGATTTGCTTACTTATGTGAGCAAAATGAGGGCTTCGCGTGCGTAGAACGTGAAAATCGGTTTTCAGGCTCCTCAGACTGAAAAAGAATGAGGCTATTTATTATATATTATTGCCGACCCAAAAATATAAGCATTTTGATTGGTCCAAATATTTGTATTTAAATTTCTCTAGTATGAAAATATGACCGCGTTGATATTTGGGGGACTGGGTGAGTGGCGGGAGGAAAATTTAAAAAAAGGCCAACAAGGTGATAGTAAGTGCCTTTCCACAAACCAAATTTTTTCTTTGTTTTATCTCGTGCAATACTCAATATTTTACTCGTTCAGAGATTTTACCGATATTTTTTATGGAATTATGGAAAAATCTCGGAGCTCGTAAAATTTTTCTCGTATTTCATTCGAAGTCATGCGATAGCAAGTACTTATTATTTCCTAACTCAAAATTTCCATAACTCATAATCAGACTGCACAGTAACTTCAATCAATTTTTTCAATTTTCAGATTCTTCAAGAAGCAAAAGTCAAAGTTCTGACGAAGAAAACGTGCAAGAAAGCTTGGTTTTTCAGAGAAATTACCAGAAATATGGTCTGCGCTGTTGGTGAAACTACAAGAGCCTGCTTTGGTGACTCTGGTGGTCCATTGAAATGTAAATCCAAAGGACATTGGTATCTATGGGGTCTTACCAGTTTCGGTCCAAACGATTGTCAAGGAAGACCCCCGGTTTTCACTTTTGTTCCCCAATATCTTAGATGGATTCGACGCGTTGTGACGTGGTGATTCTGGTGAACCTGTATTTTTGAATAACATTTTAAATCATTGTAAAATTTTTGAACTTTCATGTTTTCTTTTGACTCTTTTATGCTCTGACTTATTTATGTGATATTGTTGGCAAATAAGAGCAAGATTTTACATGCTGCCACCCAAAGACTCTTTCTTAAATCTTATGATGTTATGAAGTGACCTGATTAAAAAATGCTTAAATTTTCATCTCTAAAACATTCTTTGTCTTTTGACGTGATAAAGAAAATTCCAAAAGTCGTTACGCGTAGAATATTTACTTTCTCGTGATTTTTAATTAGTCAAAATACGAACACAGAAAACCGTCCAAGACTCATCTCTGAAGCCATCAACAATATTGAGCAATTGTTTTTGTTTTTAGCTTTAAAATTTTGTTTATTTTCATTTATGGTTTTTATTCTCTATTCAAAATTTTTAACTACTCTATGGTATATTCAATAACTTTTGTTTTTATAAAAAATGTTAACTTTGCAAAAATGAGATAATACCTTGGCTAAATTTTCAAGTTAATTCTTATCTTTAAAATCAATGTCGTGTTGCTTCGCAAAGGTTTCAACTTTAAAAGGACATAAAAGTAGTAAAATGATAGTCCGTATAAAACACCCCGGTCTGATAGCCTTTAGTTTCTTTCCATTGTTTCTTACTTGAACTTGCGTTGAGAAATTAGTTTGTTCTGCTCACTTATTGATCATGTGATTAAATCTTAAACCCATCCAAAGAGGAATACTTCGTAACGTGATCAAAAACTGAGCAAATCGATTTTTACATTTTGATAATAACAAAGGAAAAAGCTAACAAAAATTTAAAACAATAAGCTTCCAGACCAGGGTTTTTTATAAGTACTATGGTAAAATGTAAACATTGCGTGAACCACGTGTCATTAAAGAGAACAATTAAAATCACGTGTCCAAAACAAAATTGTAAAACAATTGAAACATTCAAAATCAGCCGTATTTGTTTTGATTTTTCATTTTGACATGTGACATTTGTTTTGATTTTGTATCCCGCTACATACGGTTTGTTTACAAATTTCGTCAGTACTTTCATGTCCCTTTAAAACATACCACGTTACACACTACACTTATACATCTCCTAAAAACACCCGTGTCACAGACCCAGCACTGAGACCCACTGGAAAATTTGGCAAAAAATATGGTCCCCGGTGGGAAAATACCCTGGAATTTCAGCCCTACTGGAAAATTGACTTTGATTTCTACACCACTCAAAAATCAATGTCTAAAAATTGCACTCCAAAACCATCCCCACTGGAATTTTTAAGCTTGCAACAATTCCCATTGGGGATTTTGTCCCCACTCAAGAAAAAAATTCCACCGGGGGTGTGAGACAGGGGTGTCCTAAAGTTTACCAATCTTCGTACAAAGAGCCAGTTTTAGATTTTGGTGTTATGAATGCAATACAATCGTATCGTGAGCCCGTGAGCGCTACAATATCAGAATCATGATGAGTGTACGCAAGAAATCCCAGCCGGCACACAACGTTGTTTTAACGTTCACCTAACGTTATATGGACGTTGTGAAAGTTGTGAACGTTAGATAAACGTTAAAACAACGTTGTGTGCCAGCTGAGACTTGAAGTACTACAAAAAATGAAGTTTTGAAAAAAGCTCCTTCTGGCAGAGCACTTTGTTGTTATTGACAATCATTTTCAACTTATTTGATATCAGAATCATGAAAAAGTAAACTATGGGAATGGACTGGGTTCGATTTGAAAGTTTATGCAAACCCAGCTGGCACAGAACGTTGTTTCAACGTTTACCTAACGTTCACAACGTCCATATAACGTTAGATGAACGTTGAAACAACCTTGTGTGTCGGCTGGGAAGACTTAAAATTGGAGCTCATTCTCGCATTAAGCTTTTCTTTCTATATCTAATCATTTTTTTGAACATTTTCAAGAATATTTTGAAATTCAGGAAATTGAACATACTCTTTCTATTTTTATTTTATTCAAAGTCCTTCAAAGTTACCCTTGAATGTCTAACCACGATTGCAAACTGCGATGGCCAAACTACTCTAAAGTATATAAGAATAGTTTTATAAGATACTCTCGATTGGAGTAGATTTAAGCAACGCAAAATCTTCTTTCCTTGCCAGTAGAAATAGATTTTTCTTAAAAAATGACCTGATGAGAGTAGCAAAAAAATACAAGAAATGTGTTTACATAATTTTCCTTGGAAAATACAAGAAATGTGTTTACAAAATTTTCCTTGGAAAATACAAGAAATGTGTTTACATAATTTTCCTTGGAAAATACAAGAAATGTGTTTACATAATTTTCCTTGGAAAATACAAAGAAATGTGTTTATATAACTTTTCCTTGGAAAATACAAGAAATGTGTTTACATAATTTTCCTTGGAAAATACAAAGAAATGTGTTTACATAATTTTCCTTGGAAAATACAAAGAAATGTGTTTACATAATTTTCCTTGGAAAATACAAGAAATCTGTTTACATAATTTTCCTTGGAAATACAAGAAATTGTTTATGGTGATTTCCTTAGAAAATATAGAAAAATGTTTGAATTATAGCCCCATTCAATATGTACAAGAAAATGTTTTCGTTCATTTTCCTTGGAATTTTTGCTTGCAGTTTACTCAGACGATTAAAATAAAGACGAAAAAAATTACTAAAAATGGATAAAAAAAGATTCTGAGCGGGCGGTTATGAAACGATAAAGCAACGCCCGACACAACATATATGCCGATATGGACGTGGTGATAGACATCAAATAGTCGTTGGAATAACATTTTGTATTAGTTGTAGACGTCAGCAAACTAGTCTCTTGAATAAGTGGCGTCAGAGGGTGAGGGACATAAATAAGGACGGGCGTTTGCTAAAATATAGGTGCTGCGTAGGAGAACGAGGAAAAGTTGGTGAGAAGGTGCTTCAGCCCCTACCACTGAAAAACTTTCTTTCCTAACTCCTACGCTCACTTTTTCCGTGTGGTATATTTCCGTGCCACTTTATATCAGTTGAAAACTACCAGCTTAGAACCTCTCTGATCCACTTTAGTTGCGCGGGAACGAAAGCGTAGACGGTTGGGAGACCATCGCAAGTACCAGTCCGAGAATGACGTAATACCC